>NW_027507784.1:206549187-206571687 GCF_037356315.1 Lithobates pipiens | reverse complement strand
AGGTAGCTATTAAATATCTGGGAACATATATTCCTAGAAATTAAACTAAGCTCCAAGAATTGAACTATCTGCTGATAACACAAAACATAATTAAATTGCTTCAAAAGTATGACAGAACGGTTTTCTCCTGGATGGGAAGGATTAATATCGTAAAAATTGACATATTGCCTAACTTGTTATACATATTCCAGACAATCCCAATATTCTTTCCAACTAATCTAATGGGTCAATTGCGTAGAGCTGTGGGGAAATTCATATGGGCACACAAATAGCCTTGAATTAGAAGAGATATACTGATTAGGGCAAAGAAAAATGGAGGCTTGGCTCTCCCAGACTTCTCAATATATCTCCGTGGTGTATTTATGTTTAGGATAGTGGACTGGTTCCACAACACAAAAAGAAAGCAATGGTTGAAATTAGAGGAGGCCGCCACTGATATGAAATTGAAATCATTACCATGGATACATTTTAAGTGGATGCAATATCAACAACTCCAAACATATATTCAATCTCTGACAAAAAAAATCTTTGTTAGATAGACCATTAACAGAAATTGAACAATTATTACTGCAGGAGCATAAACCTGCCCATGCATTATCCATGATATATGAATATTTTCTCCCAAAAAAAAACAACAATAGTCAACATACGCAGCTAGGTGGAAAGAGGAGCTGGGGAGGACCATCTCTAATTCAGGGTGGGAAAGATCCTTTCTTTTGACACATAAATTATCCTTGTCAACTAGACATCAGGAAAGGAATTATAAAATCTTAGCAAGATGGTATAAATGTCCTGTAGATATGCATAAAATGAATAAGGAAAATGAAGAAGTTTGTTGGAGATGTCAAAATGCAAGGGGTATGATGTGTTGGTTTCCGTACTGTCAATGATCCCAGGCCCCATAAAATCTATAAAGAAAAGTATTTTAAGACATATGCTAACAGCAGCACATACAGTCACAGCTCGGAAGTGGAGGAAGGAGGTAGATCCCTCAATCGAGGAATGTGTGTGTGAGATGAACAAGATACAGTCTATGGAGATGACAATAAAGACAGAAGCAGGTCTAAGAGAACAAACTTTAAAGACATGGCAACAATGGGAGGAGCTCAGAACCTCTGCAATATTATCAAACTATATAAAAAAAACAATACTGAAGGGCTTTTTTTTGTTTTGTTTTTTTGTTTTGGGAAGGGTTATATGGGTTAATGTCTATTAGTTTATATGAGTCTGCATAAGCAATTTTGTGATCTTGGATGGACATATGCTGGTCGAGAAAACAAAAGACTCAAATATAGATCACAATAGGATATAGAATTAGGAATTAATGTACCATATTTATCGACAAATAACACGCACTTTTCTCCCCTTAAAATAGGAGGAAAATCGTGTATGCATGTTATACGCCGATATAGGCTGCCACCGAGGGGATGAGCACTGACGAAATAGAGCCGGATCTTCTGTGTACTCAGCTTTGCTCGCAGTCATGCTCAGTTCTGCCCCTGGACATCTCCTAGCATTGACATCCTGGCATTGGACTGGCATTATGTCCATCATAGGATCCGGGCCAAGGGGCGGGACTGGGTGGGACTGGGCATGACACTGAGTACACAGGAGATCCGGCTCTATTTTGGCAGCGCTGGTCCCCTCCTTCCCCTCGGTGGCAGCATATATTTCGGCAAGGCTGCAGATGGACACTGAGCAAGGCTGCAGATGGACACTGAGCAATGTTGCAGATGGGCACTGATTAGACTGCAGATGGGCACTGATTAGGCTGCAGATGGGCACAGATCAGGCTGCACTGAAGCTGCAGATGGGCACTAATCAGGCTGTATTGATGCTCACTGACCATTATTTTGTTTCAAAGTGGTTTATTTTTTAAAAAAAATATTTTTTTCCTGAAACTTCCCTCTTAAATTGGAGTACGTGTTATCCGCCGCCACATATTATACGCCGATAAATACGGTATGTTTCGGTACCGGTTTATGGCTGCTTTTATAAGATATCCAGAATTGCCTTCTTCTCTTATGTTTTGTGTAAATTTGGAAATTTTATAAAATAAAGTGAAACCATAAAAATGAGAAATAACAAAAACAAAAAGGAAAAAAATCCTTTAACTATAGTACCGGGGGGGGGGGGGGGGTCCCCTTAGTAATAACATTTATAAAAAAACATGTAATTTTCCAATTCATGCTTTCTTTATTTCTTAAACAAAGGCTTGGGGAGCCAGTATGTATAATAAGGCCACAATGTTGTGCACTCAAGACAAGGCTAGAGTTTTTTGGGTTAAATCCTGGTGTCTGTTTTGCAGACTTTGAATAGAAGTAACAGGTGCAGGAAAATTGGCTTTGCTGTATAAAATTTTAAAGATTTTTCACCTGTCAAATAGGTGTAGACAAATTGGTCTTTGGATGTCGGTGGTGCCTTCACACTATTACCCTATAGAGGTACTCGATAAAAGCAAGAATTGGCCTTGCTTTCAAAAATTTAAATCATATGCACCTGTCAAACAGGTGCGGACAAATTGGTCCTTGGGTGTTAATTGTGCCCATGAAACCTACACCAAAAACTTTCTTCCAGATGTAATCAACACCCACAAATCAAGGCAACCTAGACAGTCTTTCAGAAATTTAAGATCCATCAGGCCGCGTACACACGGGCGGACTGTTCGCCCAACTTAGTTCGTCAGACAATCCGACAAACAGTCTGCTCAAAATTTGCATGAACGGACTTGACCACACACGATGAACGAACAGTCCGCTGAAAGCGTGCGCGATGACGTACGTCACGTACGACGGGACTAGAAATAGGAAGTCCAAGACACAGCAAAGCACCCTTTGGGCTCCTTCTGCTGACTTTGCGTTAGTAGAAGTTTGGTTAGAGACGATTCGCGCTTTTCAGACTTCAGCTTAATTTGTCCGTTCACTGCGGTGCAGTCTACCTGTGAGGTTTGTATCTGTCTTTCGGTACGCGTGGATCAGTTGTACCTGTTATTAGGCGCTTCTGGTCCGCTCGTTTCTGGGTTTCAGGTTGTTCTTCATAGGTCTGGCTGTTCTTCAGTGCGTTCAGTTGAGCTTGTTTGTCCAGCCGACCGTTTCAAAGCCATGGAGTGTGGACGTACTCGGGAACGAGTTCGTGCTATATTGGGGCTTGGTGTTGGGGTTAATACTTTGACCCGAGCCCAGTCTGTGAACAGGGTGAGGAGGAGTTCATGGACAAAGAATTGGTTGCGCCAGCGTGACCAATTCTCGCATATGCCTTTACTCCGTGAGATCCGTGAGAATAATCCTGATGATTTCAGGAATTATCTCAGGATGACGGACCCCGTTTTTCACCGTCTGCTGGCTTTGCTGACCCCTTATATCAGCAGGCAGGATACCTGCATGCGGCAAGCCATCACTCCGGAGCAGAGGCTCGTCGCCACGTTGCGCTACTTGGCGACAGGGAGAAGCCTTCAGGACCTCAAGTTCTCGACAGGCATCTCCCCCCAGGCTCTGGGGATCATTATTCCAGAGACCTGTTCTGCCATTATTCGGGTCCTACAGAAGGAATATATGAAGGTAAGTTTGTTCTTTTAATATTGCATTATATGCATTGTATGTTTGTATTCATTTCATCATGACTTTTAATATCCATGACAGGAATATGATGTGAATGTCCCCTTTATATGAATGCATGCATTTTTTTTTTTGTGTCATTTTTTTGAGCTTTTTACCTTTTTGTGTCCCGCGTGAATATTTGCTTTCATTAACGTCCTCAGCATTCAATCCTGGGCCCCATATACACCCACAGCCGAGACTGTTTTTCTCTATAATTCATATTGTCAGCTCCATTGGATAGAGATTAGAGATTCAGATAGAGATAGAGATTAGAGATTCAGATAGAGATAGAGATTAGAGATTCAGATAGAGATAGACATTAGAGATTCAGATAGAGATAGAGATTAGAGATTCAGATAGAGATAGAGATTAGAGATTCAGATAGAGATTAGAGATTCAGATAGAGATAGAGATAGAGATTCAGATAGAGATTAGAGATTCAGATAGAGATTCAGATAGAGATAGAGATTCAGATAGAGATAGAGGATAGAGGATAGAGGATAGAGATAGATAGATAGATAGATAGATAGATAGATAGATAGATAGATAGATAGATATAGAGATAGATATAGAGATAGATAGATAGATATAGAGATAGATATAGATATAGATATAGATAGATAGATAGATATAGATATATAGATATATATGGATTGATATATATGGATTGTCAACTCATTAATTAGTCCCCCCACTCAAATTGGTTGCAGGTGTTGGATACTCATTAATTAGTCCCCCCACCCCACTCAAATTGCTTGCAGGTGTTGGATACTCATTAATTAGTCCCCCCACCCCAATCAAATTGCTTGCAGGTGTTGGATACTCATTAATTAGTCCCCCCACCCCAATCAAATTGCTTGCAGGTGTTGGATACTCATTAATTAGTCCCCCCACCCCACTTACCCACCTAATTTATGTCCCCTGGTCCATCAGAGGGCTGATTAATCTGTGAATTGGTCCGCCTATTTTTTTTTTTTTTTTTTGCAGAAAACAAATTTGCAATATTTCTGTTTAACTGTTGTTCCAAAATGTTTTTGAGTTTTATTTGTTATGAATTGTTTTTATTTAATTACTAATTTTTTTTCCCCATGTTTGACTCCCCAGTGTCCTTCCACGCCACAGGAATGGCAGACTGTGGCTTCCCAATTCGCTGCCCGTTGGGACTTTCCCAACTGCGGAGGGGCGATCGATGGGAAACATGTGAGGATTGTGCCCCCACCCCATTCGGGGTCCTACTATTGGAATTATAAGGGGTTCCATAGTGTGGTACTAATGGCGGTGGTGTGGGCACAATGTGACTTTCTTTATGTGGATGTGGGGAAGAACGGCCGGATGTCTGACGGAGGAGTCTTTAGGCAGACCGAGTTCTGCCACCGTCTTATCACTGGTGGCCTGGACTTGCCACCAGATGCCGAGAATGTGGAGGGTCTACCGTTTGTGTTTCTGGCTGATGAAGCGTTCGGTTTGAGTGAACATCTTATGAAACCCTTCCCCCAAAGGACCCTCACCCCGGAGAGGAGAGTTTTTAATTACCGGCTGGCCAGAGCAAGAAGGGTTGTGGAGAGTGCCTTTGGCATTATGGCCAGCCGGTTCCGTCTGTTACTGACAGCCATCAACCTTGCAGAATATAAACTGAACTATGTGATTCTGTGCTGCTGCATTCTGCACAATTTTCTACGTAAATTTTCAGGTAACCAGTACCTGCAGCCTATTGGGCCTGAGGCCGGACTAATATTTCCAGAACTGACAGGGCTGGATCATGCCCTTCCTGGCTTAGCCCCCCAAACAGCACGTGAGGTGCGTGACCGCTATGTCAGCTATTTTAATGGTAGGGGGGCTATTCCAATGCCAGCTGAGCAATAAAAATGTATTTTTCTTGAAATATGTATTGTCTGTTCAAATTTTTAAGTTTGGTTCTTGTTTGCTTTTCACGTTGCTTGTCTCCTACATTGTCCTAATTCAGGGATATGCAATTGGCCAACCTCCAGCTGGTGCAAAACTACAAGTCAATCATGCCTCTGGGTCTCATGCTTGTGGCTGTCAGTCTTGCTATGCTTCATGGGACTTGTAGTTCTGCAACAGCTGGATTTCCACTAATTGCATATTCCTGTCCTAGTGCATTTGTATAGCAAAGTGGTTTTTGACAATAGGAAATAAGGCCCTTTGTGACAGAAAACACAAAATGACTTCGCAAACTGGTATTGAGTATTGAAAGAAGTAGACACACACACACACACATCTTTTTTTTGATTTTTTAATAGTGCACATTCCAACCAGTGCCTCTTTTTTTAGATATTTTTCATTTTTTTTTTATTTTTTATTTTTTTGTTTTCTTTTTTTGTAAACATAGAAATATATAGATATATCTATATCTAAAATACAATTATCACAAAAATTTAAAATAAAAGCATATTTTTAACTATTTACATAAAACAAGGGGTAAAGCCAAATTTTGAAGATGCACACCAAAAATTGGTAATGTCAACATGTGCTATGTACCATCATGAGTGATCAATGGACGTGTTTGGTGTGTGCAATCCCTTCCTCTCACATACTAGAATGAGGAAGGGTTTGCAAACACCAAATGCGTCCATTGCGATCCTCTAATGGCACATAGCACATGTTGACACACCGTGTGCATCTTCAAAATTTGGCCTCTAAAAACTATGTTGTAAAAACATTAAAAACGTTTTTCCAAGGGAATGAAGAACATGATCGATTGGGTTTTACGGAAAAGGGGCTTAGATTCTCCCTAAAACATCGATCATGTTCTTCATTCCCTGCCTCATAGTGATCAGTTCTCTTTGTATGTTGAGAATTTGGTTCTCCATACGATCAATCTGCCCATTCCAGGCCATGATGTCACCAATCAGCCTCTGGGCACTGTCCGTGGAAAATGGCTCCGCGGCTTGTCCTACCACAACCAGATCATCACCTAAAAACGTGTAGATAAAAAATTGGTTAAAATATACAGCCATTAATTGTTTACCTTAAGCTGGGTTGTCAGACACTCACTTTGTGGGGTGTGTATCTCCACCTGCTCTTCCTCCTCCACATCTAGCCCTGGGCTCGGCTGATCCAGCGGAGCTACGGAGCTTGGTCCAGCGGAGGATACGGAGCTTGGCTGCTCCCTCTCGGACACTGGGCTGGGCAGCTCCAATACCGACACGGGGCTGGGGCTAACTGCCCAATCAGGCTGGCGAGGTCGGGGGGTCCTGGGCTGCTCCGCCTCTTGTCTGAGTCTTTGTTCCCCTATGAGAATGAAAAAAAATAATAATAAAAGGATACTTTTAAGCATAGTGATATTTCAGTTCAGAAATTTGAATATGAAACATTGGTTTGAAGTGGTGTACAATTATTAGCTGGTTATTACAAGCTCCTAGTTTAATACATCATTAAAATGACATTTTTTTAGTTAGGCTGTGTTCAGACTGCTGCGATGTGCGAACGCTGCAAATCTACTGTGGTTTCACGCATCGCATGCGCAGTTCGCACTGCCCTATGTGACCTGCTGGGAGTATCAGTGTAAAGTTTTATTGACACCTCCAAATTAGTTCTCATTTCACAGTGCAATCTTTAAACTCGGACAGGAATCGGACCACATGGTGTGAACACCCATGTGATCCGATTCGGCTGTGGACTAAAAAAAGGGCCATGTACAAGTTTGGGCCGGATGCGATGCAAATTCAGCCATACTATATGTATGGCTGAAATCGCATCACACAGAGATCACATGTGATTTGCACTGCAGTGCGGTGCAAATCACATTTGATCTCGTACATTGCAGCAATGTGAACCTAGCCTTTAACCAAACTGTGATACTTTATATCTTTTGTCCAAGTTTCACAGACGGACACACTCGAATCATCCCCTGGAGTACCTGTGTGTGATTATGTCAAAAAATGTTCTATGATGTCCCAAACTACACTAAATGTTTCCCAGTCCAGATGTTGAACCAGCATTTTATCTATCTATCTATCTATCTCATTTTTTTTATTGAGTCTACATTGCACTGAATAAATTTATGAAACTTTATTAAAAATGTATATCCTAGAAACTGAGTGTGACAATTCAGTTTATCATGAACAATACAAAAAAATTAATAACTAATTAAAATCTAATCCAACACCAGATAAATTTACACCATATACAAATTCATGCTATTTACGCCCACATATACGAACAACCATATGCGCTCATTACATGAACTATTAACTACACGAACGATCAAATCCGCCAGATTTACATACAATACTTACACGAACGATCACGAACAAATCCGCCAGATTTACATACAATACCTACACGAACGATTACGAACAAATCCGCCATATTTACATACAATACCTACACGAACGATTACGAACAAATCCGCCATATTTACATATAATACCTATACGAACGATTATGTCCGACAGTCACGATAAACGCGGAGTTTACTCACTTTTTTTCAGGGACTTTTTGATGCGATGATATTGGTCCGGCTCCCTGGACTTGATGTCGGACCATCGTTTCCGGAGCTGGTCCTTGCCTCTTTGTACCCCAAATTTGTTCTGCAACGTTGTGACGACCTTATCCAAGATGCCGCTTTTCCGGACATTGGGTTTGGGGTACGGGCCATGTTCCCCATCATAGTCCTCCCTTCTTAATATAGCCACCATCTCCACCATCTCTTCAAAGGCCATATTGGTGGCCTTATATCTCCTCCTTGCTCCGGAAGCATGGGGTCCATGGCTTTCCTCCGCGCTGCTCACGCTGCTCATTGAATTTGCGTCCGCCATTTTCTCCTATCATTCACCCACAGCGGAACGAGGGTAAAAGGGGCGGGGAAATACGGCCACAAGGAACGTCAGGGGCGGGCGACGCAGGCGGAGCCTGAACGCATGCGCTGTATATAAAGCGTTACCGCGAGGCCGTACGCTTGTCCGAACGGAAGCAGCGAGTGCTACACGCGACGGTAAGATAGTTATCGTTTTATTTTAGTTAAATTTTAAGCCTGCGTTAGGAATGTGTACATTGAAATTTAATCTTATTGATGTTTAATTGATTTTTATGTGGGTTGGTGGTTGAGTGGGGTTGGTGTTGGTTTGTGTGGTAGTGTGGGGGTGGGGGTGGGTGTATAGGGGGGGGGGGGGTAGTGTGTGTGTGTGTGTGTGTGTGTGTATGGGGGGGTAGTGTGTGTAGTGTGTGTGTGTGTGTGTGGGGGGGGGGGGGTAGTGTTTGTGTGTGTGGGAGGGGTAGTGTGTGTGTGTGTGTGTGTGTGTGTGTATGGGGGGTAGTGTGTGTAGTGTGTGTGTGTGGGGGGGGGTAGTGTTTGTGTGTGTGGGAGGGGTAGTGTGTGTGTGTGTGTGTGTGTGTGTGTGTGTGTGTGTGTGTGTGTGTATGTGTATGGGGGGGTAGTGTGTGTAGTGTGTGTGTGTGTGTGTGTGTGTATGTGTATGGGGGGGTAGTGTGTGTAGTGTGTGTGTGTGTGTGGGGGGGTAGTGTTTGTGTGTGTGGGAGGGGTAGTGTGTGTGTGTGTGTGTATGGGGGGGTAGTGTGTGTGTGTGGGGGGGTAGTGTTTGTGTGTGTGGGAGGGGTAGTGTGTGTGTGTGTGTGTGTGTGTGTATGGGGGGGTAGTGTGTGTGTGTGTGTGTGTGTGGGGGGGGGTAGTGTTTGTGTGTGTGGGAGGGGTAGTGTGTGTGTGTGTGTGTGTGTGTGTGTGTGTGGGGGGGTAGTGTTTGTGTGTGGGGGGGTAGTGTGTGTGTGTGTGTGTGTGTGTGGGGGGGTAGTGTTTGTGTGTGTGGGGGGTAGTGTGTGTGTGGGGGGTAGTGTGTGTGTGGGGGGGTAGCGTGTGTGGTAGTGTGTGTCTCGCCTACATTGTCACAATATAAATAGTGTGCATTTGGTCTGACTTTTTTTTTTTTTTTTGTATTTATTTACTTATTTTTTTGTTTTTCAGAAAACAACATAAACAGAAAATGCAAAAGTATACCCCAGACCCCTTTAAGGAGGAGACCTTCCTCTCCACATTTCTGGATTTAATTGAGTCGCACAGTAGTCTTTGGGATTCAAAACACCCCCAATATTCTAGCCGTGCTGCCCGGAAGAAGACACTGGAGACAGTTTTGACGTTTGTGAAAACCCGACTCCCCCAGGCAGACACTGACTTTGTGAACGCCAAAATTAAGAACCTGCGTAGCGTATATAGGCGGGAGCGCAGAAAGATCCTAGAGTCCCAAACATCAGGATCAGCAGCAGGTCAGGTCTATGTACCTAGGCTGTGGTATTATGACAGGCTGCGTTTTCTGGATGACACGTCAGAAGCCAGGCAGTCACTTTCTACTCTTCCGTCTACTCGTCCCTCCACCCTTCCCTCCGCCTCAGGTGAGCCATCCCTGGAAGATCCAGACCCTTCCTTGCTGGACGAAGTTGATGCGCCCAGCTGGAGCCAGGTATATTTTAGTTTCTAAAGTTTGGATTGCTCAAATATTAATGATGTAAAGTTCAATGTTTGAATTGCTTCCAAATCTAGGATTTCATCACAAATTAAATTAGATAGAAGGATACAGTAGTTTACACAAATGTGGCTCAAATCTTGGTGAACTGATGGAAAAATGATGGTGTCAAAATGATAGCCTTTTGTATTTCAAGACAAATGTATTTGCAAGTGAGAACTGTAAAAGTGTTAGTGATTGATGATTTCAAAATATAGACATATTTTATTTATTGATTTCTTTGTTTTTTACACAGGATGAGCTCACCCAGGAGGAGGCCGGGACCAGTGGTATGGAGGAGGAGGCCGGGACCAGCCACACGCAGGAGCTAGCTGGGCCCAGCAGGAGTCGGACCGAAAGCCAGGTCCCTCCCCTCCGCCTAGCCAGCAAAAGGCCCAGGAGGATGACCCGTACAGAGGAGGAGCCCTTGGCACTTATACGCCAAGCCACCCAAGTTCTGACCAAACCCCCCAATCCGGAGGAGGCCTATGGCACTTATCTGGCTAGTAAGCTACTCGAAATGGAAAAACCACAGCGCAACTTGTGCGAAGCAATATTTTTTGATGCCATCCAACGGGGTCTGAAGGGTGAGCTCACACCGACCACCAAGCTTTATAACGCAGACCCTACTGCTGCTCCTCCTCCTCCTCCTCCTCCTCCTCCTCCTCCTCCTACCACAAGTCCACCACCAGAGGCACAGCCTCCAGCGACGCGTGGAGGGAAGGCTAGACGGAAGAGTCGCAAGTGACTGCCTGGCTTCAGTCTGCTCTGAAAGAAGACGCAGGCTGTTGTAGTACCACAGTCTGGGGACATAGATCTCATCTGCTGCTGTTCCTGGTCTTTGGGATTCTAGGACCTGGTTGTGCTCCCTATGTACATGCTACACAGGTTCGGAATTTTGGTGGCCACTCACTTGATGTGTGCCTGGGGGACAAAAGGCTTCACAAACGTCAAAATTGTCTCCAGTGTTGCCTCCCTCTTGATTTAGTTTTGTTCTGAGGAAAAATAAAAATGTATTATTTCAAAAAATATTGTATGTTTTTTTTTTTTTTTTTTTTTTTAATTTTGGCTTAAAAAACAAAGTTTATTTGTGAGTAGGCAGATACATGTCAAAAGACTCTGGGGGTTATTTACAAAACACACGTTCATGTAAATATGCTAACTTCAAGTGCAATTTTTAAAGCACTGCAACATTTGAAATGAGGGGAAGCTCTGCTGATTTTGAACATGCAATCATGTGTAAGCTAAAATGCTGGTTTGGGTATCTATCTATCTATCTATCTCTACTTGCATAGTCCTGCTTGGCCAAAAAAAAATGCAAGTCCATCTTGTATCCACCCCCCCCCCCCACAAAAAAAAAATAAAAAAAAAATAAATGACAATAGTAGTTCCAAAAATATATAGTAATAGATAAATTCTATATTTTTTTTAATATATATATTATATTTTTTAAAAATAATTTTGAATATATTTTTTCTATAATTGGAAGATTAATCATAGGATGAGGATGAATAAAAACATGTGGTATAACTGTGTGTGAATATAAGCAGCAAAGCTACTTCACTTTTCTTGCATTACGAAGAAGAAAAGAACGGGCTATATTAAAAAACCACAAAATTAGCAGCATGACGAATATGCTAGCTTCAATACGAACACTAGTTTTACAAGACCGAGCGCTTCCGCCCTGTCCGCCCTGTAAATCCTTTCTGGGCATGAGTCATACTTAGTCCGTCCAACGTGCCTACACACGAGCGGACTGTCCGCTGAAACCAAGTTTGGACGGACTGTCTTACGGAAATTCCGAAAGACTTTGTTCGTCAGACTGTCCGCTGAAACAGTCTGCTGATGCCCACACACGAGCGGATTGTCCGCTGAAACACTGTTCAGCGGACAAAGTTGGGCAAACAGTCCGCCCGTGTGTACGCGGCCTCAGAAAGCCCTTAATCAGCAACATCAGCATCAGGGGCTTGATGGCTGCTGCTAATCCAGGACTGATTAATTTTGATAAATATCAGTCTGTCCATGGAGTCTATGGACAGACACACTCTCTGACAGCAATGGAGCCCAGCAGGGCAGTTGCATACTGGGAAATGTCTGACCAGTGGTCTATTCTAATGACTCTAGTAACCCATTGGATCATCAGCTGGAAAGCTCTCCATGTCTTTTTCACCCCTAGATAATCTCCCAGCATATGATGGGATTTGCAAGCTGACAGCCCTGGGTGTTGAGGACTAAACTTTTTTTTTTAAATGCATCCCTTCTCTACTGCTCCTCTCTTGACCAACAGAAGCCTCAAAACGATGTTTTCCACCAGACTGTAACCTACCAGAGTCGGTAAAGGCATTACATAAACTTCTCTTTAAGAGATTTCATCTTCTGCTACCTCTGTGGGTCAGGATGAGTTCTTTGCTCTTGTAACAGTGGTCAAGGAGGGTTGCCAACCAAAATGTATCCTTTTCCTTGATGCCACGTATTTTCGAAGTCCTTTAACAGCCTTTGAAGAATGAGAGAGCCCACGCAAAGCAAATTTGCAGAGGCATGAAAAGCAGACTCCACTGGGTCACTAAGGATTACAGTTTCTGGAACTGCCTCCTTCCAGCCACGTACTACTCCCATGGCTTCTGGGGATTGAAAACCATCTGTTAAACATTGATGTATGTCTTGCTCAATGCCTCCAAAACTACCAGAATCCTCCTCCTCCATCTCTTTTTGTGTGTTCTGTGATGTGGCAAGAATGGTGTCTGCATAAAGCGGGCCTTGAGAGGAAAGGAAGTCCTCTTCTTCCTCCCACTGCTCTGCGTTGAGTGCCCTGTCCATAATGCCACTCAGAGTCTGCTCCAGAAGGAACACAAAAGGGATTGTACCACTGATGGGAGGTCCCAAGTCCCCCACACCACTTCCTGACAATTCTTAGCTGATTTAACATTAGACTCCTGGGGGCGGCCCACTGTTGATGTAACATTAGGGGGAACTCGTGTAAATACAATGTTAGATAGTGGGGCAGCTATTATTTTTAGTAAATCACTGCACATTCCATTGAAGCTCCTTTTGTGTGTGGTGTTGAGATGCACAAGAGAAGTGGAAGTGTGTGACGTTGTTTGTCAGAATCAGAACATAATTGGTGCTGATGTCTGTGTGCAGCAGAGTCTGATTGTTAATCTTGCAAACATGAAGATGTGGAAGATGTCTGCAGGTGAAGGATTGGGTCATATGTGACATCCTCCCATGGAATTGATAACAGCAGCAGTATAGCCTGTAGGTGTGTTACATAGAGATTGGGACCCCTGTTGGGATAGTCTGATGTGTGAATTTGAAGACTAGTGATGGACAAACTTCCGACGGGACATTTCGCAAACGCGGACCGCGAACGCGGCAGATAGTTCGCGAACCGGAACGTTTGCGGCAGGCCCCATTGACTTCAATGGGAGGCGAACTTTGCAAACCTACAGGTCAAATTTGCAGCCACAAAATAATTACTAGCTGTGCAAACATAGTCCCACCACATGGCCAATGACATAACACATGTATGAGGTGAATCTGGGATCGACAACTACAAGCATTCTTTTTTTATATGTGAAATTGTGACAATTCAGGACTGTGGAGCGCATGAAGGCAATGGAGGAGAGGGAAGGTCAGGGTAGGCAAAGAAGAGGGTGCAGGAGATGATCACCAGCAGCGTGACATACAGCAATGACACCTGCACCGTGATAGAGTGAAGAACTTTTGTGGACCTAATAGCTAGCGATTTGGGTCACTGCAGTCTCTCCCTGCTCCACACAGCAACCTCTCCCTATAGTGACATACCAAAGAATGTAAAATGGCCGCCGGATCGGGTCTATTTATAAGTTAGGGGGAATGTCCAAGTGTCCATGTGCTGTAATGTCTCAATTGGCTGCCCTGTACCACATGATGGATGTGTCATCATAGGTCAAAGTTCTTTTACACAGTAAACATGGAAGTCCGCCGGGCGAACAGCGGCAATAGTCCGCCGATCGGGCGGACCGCGAACAGCCGAAATTCGCCACGAAACGACCGCTGGGTGAACCTTTCGGCCATCCCTATTGAAGACATAATAGCAAAACATAAACAAGATTGTGATAGGGTGAATACAATGATTTTATTGGAAGAATTTAATCCAGCACCATTCAAGCAATACCCAGTGCCAAAAGAGGCCATTAAATCTATAACAGAAGCTATAAAGACATTTCAGGTGCAAGGAACAGTAAAAAGGGGTGCATTAATATTCAATTTGGCAGCCTGGCCTGTCATTAAACCTGATGGGTCCTTCAGGCTGACTATAGATTACCGTGCCATAAACAAATATGCTAAAAGTATGGCACCTGTTGTAGCAGCTTACCCTGAAATGATTGCCAAATTAAAGCGGTTCTGCACACATTTTTTAATCTTTGTGCTATTTGTTTTCCACACCTCCAAATACTGCTCAATGCCCCCTTTTAAAAAAAAAAAAGTTCCTACCTTTCGTTCTCTGCACTTTTCTTTTTCTTCCCCTGCGGCTATGGGCGGGGTTTCTGCGGGGATCAGCATAATTTCCGCTGATCTCCGCACTGTCTCCTGGGATCTCGTCTAACTAATCCCAGGAGTCATTGCGCCTATCAGTAGCGAAATCTCGCGAGATTTCAATGACATGACATCATCACGCCGGCCACGTTTGGAGGGCGTTTTGAATTTCGACATTGTTTTCTAGGGCAAACAGGTAAGAATTACCAATTTTACTTGAGAACACGAGGCGAACGGACTCCACGAGGTACAGCTGCCCCAACATGAACTCAAAGGTAAGTAATATTATATTCTTTATAAATTTTTCAATTAATATGTAATTATACTGTAAATTACAATGCTTTGTATATATAATATATTTATTGTATATTTTTTTTCACATTTTTTTTTTTTTTAACAAACTGTTAAATGTTATATAGATTTTTTTATTTATAATATATAAAAACAATTATATTTCGTTAAGTTGAAAATGTATTAATTTTTTTTAAAGTTTCTTATACAACATAATATTTTTTTGTGTTTGTTTTTTTTTATATATTGGTTTATTTAATCTAAATATAAATTTATAATCGAGATTTTGCTTTAATAAAATTTTTTTTTAACAAGCGAATACATTTTATATAGATTTTTTTAATTTATAATATATACAAAGAAATATATTACGCGTAAAAAGTGTACCATTTTTTTTTTATTATAATTTTCTTATACAAAATTTTTATTTATTATTATTATTATTTTATTATTTAAATTATTTATTTACTATATTAGTTGCTGTGATAGAAATATAAATTTATAATCAAGATTTTGCTTTAATAATGTAAATTTTTAATATACATTTTTTTTAACAAGCGAATACATTTTATATCGATTTTTTTTAAATTTATAATATATACAAAGAAATATATTACGCTTAAAAAGTGTACAATTTTTTTAATTATAATTTTCTTATACAAAATTTTTATTTATTATTATTTTATTATTTAAATTATTTTTTTACTATATTAGTTGCTGTGATAGAAATATAAATTTATAATCAAGATTTTGCAGTAATGTATATTTTTATTAATTTTTTTTTATTTTACTTTTTGTTTTTGTTTTAATTTATATAAATTTAACGTTGTCTAAATTTTTATAATTTATTTGTATTTGTCTTCTCAGATTATATAGTACTTTGATTGTGACATTTAAATTGAAGATATTTCTTAACGTCAATCAAAACTTGAAAAAATAAGGTTTTTTTTTTAGTTTTTTTAATAACAACTGTTATTTTTTAAAAACCTTTTCTTTTATTTTTAATTTAATTTTTTTTTATTCTTTTTAATTAATCTTAATCTTTTAAATTATTTTTTTTTTATTTTACAGTTACAGACCTACTGTACAGAAAAATCGGGGACAGATTGATTAGCTGGTTAATCTACATCTTCCGATTCAGGTAAGTTATTTAATACAATTCAAAAAAAATGTGTGTGTATATATATATATATATATATATATATAGACACGCATATGTGTATGTGTGTGTTAACATACACTTTCACCATGTATCTCAAAAAAAAAAGACAAGTGGAACTGATTATTCAAAACCATGCCAAAAATGTAATATTGTACTTTCCATGTGTAACATCCTTTTTTATTTTTTGTGTGTAAATTATATGTTATACTTGTCTTGACTCCTTGTTACTCAATCCCCTCTCGCCCTTCTTTACCCCCATCAATCCATCCTTACAAACACTTCACCACATCCTTCGAAATCACACCCTCTTCCCTACAAAACTCCCCTCATCCTCACTACACCATCCCTCCCTCATCCTCCACAAATCCCACCCCCCCACCCTCATCCTCACTACAACCCCCCCCCCTCCATTATCTCCTTTTATCTCTATCTCTATCTCCTTTATCTCTATCTCCTTTTATCTCTATCTCTCTTTCCTTTATCTCTCTTTGACTCGGCCCCCTCCCTACTGCTATATAAACATCTATCTCTCTCCTTCCCCTCTATCACTCTATCTTTCCCCTCAGACAATTGGATTTTATTATTTCAAATCCATAATAAAATTTTGGAAATGTGTTGTTTAATTGATATATTTTATTGTGTGTTCTTCTTATTCGTCTTCTTCTTTTCTTCTTCTTCTTAATCTTCCTGATCTTCTTCGACTTTTTCTTCTTCTCTCTCTCGCTCTATCCTCCCTCTCTCTCGTTCTATCCTCTCTCGTTCTATCCTCACTCGTTCTATCCTCACTCGCTCTATCCTCCCACTCGCTCTATCCTCCCACTCGCTCTATCCTCCCACTCGCTCTATCCTCCCACTCGCTCTATCCTCCCACTCGCTCTATCCTCCCACTCGCTCTCTCTCACTCGCTCTCTCTCACTCGCTCTCTCTCACTCGCTCTCTCTCACTCGCTCTCTCTCACTCGCTCTCTCTCACTCGCTCTCTCTCTATCCTCTCTCTCTCTCTCTATCCTCTCTCTCTCGCTCTATCCTCTCTCTCTCGCTCTATCCTCTCTCTCTCGCTCTATCCTCTCTCTCTCGCTCTCTCTCCTCTCGCTCTCTCTCCTCTCGCTCTCTCTCCTCTCGCTCTATCCTCTCGCTCTATCCTCTCTCGCTCTATCCTCTCTCGCTCTATCCTCTCTCGCTCTATCCTCTCTCGCTCTATCCTCTCTCCCTCTATCCCCTCTCCCTCTATCCTCTCGCTCTATCCTCTCGCTCTATCCCCTCTCCCTCTATTCCTCTCTCTCTATTTGCTCTCTCGCGCTCTCTCTCTCTCGCTCTCTCTCTATCCTCTCGCTCTCTCTCCTCTCGCGCTCTATCCTCTCTCTCTCGCTCTCTCCTCTCTCACTCTATCCCTCTCTCTCTATTTGCTCTCTCGCGCTCTATCCTCTCTCGCGCTCTATCCTCTCTCGCGCTCTATCCTCTCTCGCGCTCTATCCTCTCTCTCGCTCTATCCCCTCTCTCGCTCTATCCCCTCTCTCTATCCTCTCTCTCTCTCCCTCGCTCTATCCTCTCTCTCTCTCGCTCTATCCTGTCTCTCTCTCGCTCTATCCTGTCTCTCTATCCTCAATGTCTAATATTAATAAATGATATATTAGAATTGTAGATGCTAAAAATATATAATGCAATTATAATGTTTTTTTTAATTAATAAGTAAAACAAATTATGTAATATATTCTTAAATAAATTATATATTATTGGAAATAAATGTGTCATTGATTTATTAATTTTTTTAACACCTAATGTCAACAATGTATTTATAGTCCTAATATATTAAATTTACATTAATTATAGATTTTAATTATTGTAAGTACTTGTAGATTTTATTTAAAAAAAAAATAATTAAAATTTAAAAAAATTATATGCAGTTAAATAAAAATGTTATATTTTATTTATTTCCCCAAAAAATATTTTTAAAATTGGATATAGTAAAAATAATTTTTTAATGTGTTATTATATCATCAACAATTTGATAATGTTTTAATTGTTCATTCATTGACTAATGTTCCTCTTATTTATCTAATAGAAATGCCGAGCTGCTTCGCTCTTTATTGCAGCCACGACAGTGGTGCTCAGCCAAATCCTCCCAAAACCACATATTATATATTCCCGAAGGACAGTCAACTTATTAAAATCTGGCTTCAAAATGCTGGTAGCCAGAAATGATTGACAAATACATTAATCACAAGCGATGTGCGTGGGAACGTGTATAGGATGTGTTCTGCGCACTTCCAAGATGATTTTTTCATTGGCGAAGGGCAAAAAAGAAGCGATACCAATAATTTTTCCACAAAAGTCTTCGATGACCAGCTCTGATAATAAATGGAGCACAAGACTTAATAAAATGCGTCAATTGCAATACACGATGCCTGGAACCCCCAAATCTGCTATTGGAAGTACTACATGTTCAATGCAAATGTAGTAAAGTAGAATTGAAAAATGCAGTAACCCAAAACACAAATTTGGAGGATACTGTCCGGGAATCTCAGCAAAGCTATTGCAAAATAGCTAGTGCAAGATCTATATCTTTAGATCATTCGTATTGCAGTTCTGGGGCAGGTTTAATGACACCACCTCCAGTTCCACCATCTGCATCAGGACGTTTGACACCAAACGTCCAAACAACACCATTGATGAATTCACCCTTTGAATCAGAGGTCGATAGTCTAGAAATCCATCCGAAAAGAAAACTAGCCTACTACGGCGACCCAATTTTCCGCTTGTCTGATTGTGAGACTCCTCAGAAAGACGATATAAGCATTTGTGAAAGTGTTGAAGACACACAAATAGAAGATACACTCCAATACCCCCTTAACCTAGTAAACGAAAAAAAAAGTATCGTTTTCGAATGCAGTCTGGATCAATTGCGGTTTCAAATGCGATGTCCAGATCCAGACTGTATTTCTAAAATAAAAAAAATTTGAAAAACAAATAATTGACACGTTGGTTTGTGTCTTTTCCACATGCTCTGCTGCCCACCACAAAAAGCTGTGGGAGACTTCCGGTTCCGGCACCGCATGGAGTAGCTGAGCCTCTCCACAGCTCCTGCAGAACGGACCGAATACAGCTAATAAAATCCAGCCAGAGCCCCCGAAAACCTGCACATCCTCTCTGGGGACCTTCGCCAGCACATGGACCGGTTTGTAGAGAAAACCGGCTCCCGCACGCAAATGGCCCAGACAGCGCTGCTGGCCCAGCTGCAAATCATGGCCCCGGTTGCGGCCTACTCGAAGACGCTCCAGGAAGCAGATACGGCGGCAATGGAGGTAAGCGACTGCTCGCCCTCCCAAGCGTCACAGCTCTCATCCTCCGCACCTCCTCAGCCACACCGTGGCTCACCTTCACATGCCTCTCCTCAGGGCTCCACCCCACAGGCTTTCACCCCCCAGGCAGCCATCTCACACAATGGGGACAACAACATAGAGCGCATAGCGCAGGCTGTGGCAGCTCCCCTGTCCCCTATGATTTCCACATCAGTGGAAAGAGCAGTCACCACGGGGATGCAACAAATCAAGGCCCAACTAGGGGAACATTCCACAAGGATTAATGAATTGGAACACTGCCTATCTAATATGGAAGAGGAAATGTACCAGGCGCAGGCTACGGAGCAGGCCCAAGAGAAAACAAACCAGTATATCATTCAAAAACGAGACGATTTGGAAAACAGGTCCAGAAGGAACAACCTGTGATTCGTGGGTATACCAGAATCGCTAACGGCTCCCAATTTATCTGATTTTTGCACCAGACTGATCCCAGAAGCCCTAGGCCTTCCAGGGGCCTGCACTGTGGAATGTGCCCACCGCATGGGGTCTTTCAATGCAGAACGCAAAATACTCCGGCCAATTATAGCAAAGTATTTGAACTATTCGGACAAGGCTCTCATCCTACAAAAATTTAGACAAACTCGCTCTCTCAGCATTGACCGAATGAGTGTCCTGATATTTTCAGACTACACCATTGAAGTCTCAAAGAAACGGAAGTCTGTACAGAGCTCTTCAAACAGCAAGTTCACGCTGGCATTCCCGGCCACACTTCGCCTCAAGACCCCAAATGGCGAACAGCAATCTTTTCAAGACCCCTCAGCAGCAGAAGAGTTCTTACGGTCTCTACACTCAGGACCACTTCCACACACCCCTTCTAAAGCTGCTCCGCTCAACCGTTCCTTGGACTTGCAGAGCCCACGCAAAGACTCCCCTAAGCGATTCAGGCCTTCGGCCCCGGACTATCACCGCCCCTCGCTGACAGAACAATGCCAGACCACGTTCCTTGATGATCATTCTGCAAGGTTAGCACACTTTATGCAACCTCAGGTCTGCTCCCTTCTCTGTTTGAGCATATGCGTCAATTAACGATTGACTCTCATTTCTTCTTTTTTTTCTTTTTTTTTATGCTCTTATTTTTTCCCTTCTTCCTCTCACCACATGTATCGGTTCAAAACCAATGTTCTATTTTGGGTGCTAACACGTCACCCCATCTTTTGTTCTCCACCAATATGCTGCAATTTTGTCTTTACCTGTATTATGCTGTTATTGCTTTTTGATACCCCTCCTGGGCTCACTGTGCACGGCTAGTCCACATTCCACGCTCACATGACTCACGGCTGCCTCTTGAACACCCTCTCTAATGCTTGGACTCTCTAAAGTCGTGCCTCTAGGGTACCGTTTTGGGAGCTGACCTACACAGTGACTCCATGCGGAAAAAAGAGTCCTCAAGTTTGTCAGTTTCGCTCCTCTTTCCAGGTTCCCCCACTGCTACCCTCCCCCCCTCCCCTCCCTCCAAGCCTCCGAGGCTCATGTACTACACTACACCCCTCTTCACCATCCTCTCACAATACGATTACCCTCATACCTCCTGATTCAGCTAGACGAGCATCCTCCTCCCTCCTCAGACACAAAGCTATTATTTCGGCACATATCCCCCTCACACCCCTACTAATATGAAAGTTGTATCCTGGAATGTTAAAGGCCTCAGATCCCCCAACAAAAGAATGAAAATACTCCGTCATCTCAAAAGACTCAAAACAGATATAGCCCTTCTTCAGGAATCCCACCTATCTTCCCCGGACTTCCATCGCATGAAGAAGCAATGGGTAGGCACAGTCCTAGGCTCAGATGCCGTTGGACGCAAAGCAGGGGTCCTCCTGCTCATTCACAAAAATCTCCCCTGTACTGTCATATCTGTTAATTCTGACAGTCAGGGCCCCTTCCTCACAGTACATATACAAATAGGCTCCAAGGAGCTCGTGCTCTCTAATATCTATGCCCCCAACAACCCCGGCAGGCAGTTCTACGCTGAACTATTGACGTGGCTTCTCAAATTCTCCCACCTTCCCCATCTAATCGGAGGCAACTTTAATGATGTCCTACACCAGTCTGACGACTGATCATCCCCCAAGCGCCCTAGAACTGCCCCCGATCCTTCCACCCCTACATACTTCTCATTCCACCATGGAAGCCATTCACCTCTTGGATCTATGGCACCTATCACACCCTACCAACAGGGAGTTTACCTTCTTCTCTAACCCTCAGAAGGTCCTCACAAGGATAGACTACCTCTTCGGCTCTGACAATCTTCTCCCCATGCTAGCTAGCACAGACATTCACGACATTGTCATATCCGACCATGCCCCTATAGAGGTGACACTAGAAAACCTCGACCTTCCTCCTCACCCTAAATTATGGCGTTTCCCTTCCTATCTACACAATAACGCTGACTTCTAGCAATACATGGAGAAATCATGGTCCGAGTATTCCTCGGCCAACGCCCTTCATACAGATAACCCAAACCTCTTTTGGGATGCTGGCAAAGCATACCTCAGGGGCAGAATCATCTCTTACGCCACCTCTTTCAAACGGAACACTCTCACAAAATATAAGTCAGCAAGCGAACGCCTACATCAGGCACAGCGGCCCCTATGTGCCAAAGACTCCCGTGACAACAGACATGAATGGCAGGCAGTGAAAAGAGACTGAGACTGGGGCAGACACCCTTGAATTGACCAAAAAAGCTCATTTAGATGCCACACTTCATAAATTTTATTAGCCAGACTGTGTAAGGGACCATTCCGCCCAACTCACATCACCTCCCTATGAGACACTGCAGGGACCATCCAGTCTACCCCTCAGGCGATTAACAAAGTCATGCTCCAATTTTACTCATCCTTATACACCCCAGACCCCATAGATAGACAAGCGGCCCTCTCCTTTCTGGAGAAGGTAAACATGCCCAAAATCACACCTGCACAACTTGAAGCCTTCAATGCCTCCATATCTCTCATCGAAGTTTCAACTACCATCTGCAACCTAACCCCTTCCAAGGCCCCAGGCGCAGACGGATTTACCAGCGAATTCTATAAAACTCTGCAAAACATCACTGAACCCACTCTACACCAAGTCTACAATGGTATCTGGTCCGGGGGCGCG
>NW_027507784.1:206314827-206548987 GCF_037356315.1 Lithobates pipiens | reverse complement strand
CCCTCGCCCACTCCCTCTCCTCTATCCTCCCCCCCCTCTCTATCCTCTCTCCCTCCCCTCTCTCTATCCTCTCCCCTCTCCTCTCTCTCTCTCCTCCTCCCTCCTCTCTCTCTCCTCTCCCTCCCCTCTCTCTATCCTCTCTCCCCTCCCCACTCTCTATCCTCTCTCCCCTCCCCTCTCTCTATCCTCTCTCCCCTCCCCTCTCTATCCTCTCTCTCTCCCCTCCCCTCTCTCTCCTCCCTTCTCTCTCTATCCTCTCTCCCCTCCCTCTCTATCCTCTCCCCCTCCTCTCTCTATCCTCTCTCCCCTCCCTCTCTCTATCCTCTCTCCCTCCCTCTCTCTATCCTCTCCCCCCTCCCCTCTCTCTATCCTCTCCCCCTCCCTCTCTCTATCCTCTCCCCCATCCCCTCTCTCTATCCTCTCTCCCTCCCCTCTCTCTATCCCTCTCTCCCTCCCCTCTCTCTATCCTCAACCTCTTCCCCTCTCGGTCCTCTCCTCCTCTCTGTCCTCTCCCCCCCCTCTCTCTATCCTCTCCCCTCCTCTCTCATCCTCTCCCCTCCCTCTCTCTATCCTCTCTCCCTCCCCTCTCTCTATCCTCTCCCTCTCTCTATCCTCTCCCCTCTCTCTATCCTCTCCCCCTCTCCTCTCTCTATCCTCTCCCCCTCTCCTCTCTCTATCCTCTCCCCCTCCCCTCTCTCTATCCTCTCCCCCTCCCCTCTCTCTATCCTCTCCCCCTCCCCTCTCTCTATCCTCTCTCCCTCCCCTCTCTCTATCCTCTCTCCCTCCCCTCTCTCTATCCTCAACCTATCCCCCTCTCTGTCCTCTCCCCCTCCCTCTCTCTATCCTCTCCTCCTCCCTATCCTCTCCTTGCCTCCATCTCTCTATCCTCTACCCCTCCCTCTCTCTATCCTCTCCCCCTCCCTCTCTCTGTCCACTCCCTATCCTCTTCCCCCTCCCTCTCTCTATCCTCTCCCTCCTCCCCTCTCTGTCCTCTCCCCCTTCCTCTCTCTATCCTCGCCTCCCTCCCTCTCTCTATCCTCTCCCTCTATCTATCCTCTCTCCCCTCCCCCCCCTCTCTCTCTCTCTCCCTCCATCTCTCTATCCTTTCCCCCTCCCTCTGCCCCCCTATCTCTCACTCTCTCCTCCTCTCTCTCTCCCCTATCCCACCTCCCTCTGTCCACTCTGATCTCCTCACACCCTCTCTCTACCCCCCCTTCTGCCCACTCTCTATATCCACTCCTCCTCCCTCTGTTCACTCTCACCTCCCCCCTCTCTATCCTCTCTCCTCTCCCTTCCCTCTCTCTATCCTCTCCCACATCTCTGTCCGCTCTGCTCCCCCCCACCCTCTCTCTATCCCCCTTCACTCTGTCTACTCTTTCCTCTCCCCGCTCTCTTTATCCTCACCCCCCTCCATCTGTTCACTCTCACCTCCCCCCTCTTCATCCTCTCTCCCCCTCCTCCCTCTCTCCTCTCGCTCCCCTCCCCCTCTCTGCCCCCTGTCTTTCCTTATCCTCTCTCCCCTCCCTCTCTCTATCCTCTCCCCCTCCCCTCTCTCTATCCTCTCTCTCCTTCCCTCTCTCTATCCTCTCTCCCCTCCCCTCTCTCTATCCTCTCTCCCTCCCCTCTTTCTATCCTCTCCATCTCCCCTCTCTCTATCCTCTCCATCTCCCCTCTCTCTATCCTCTCCCCCTCTATCCTCTCTCCCCTCCCTCTCTATCCTCTCTCCCTCCCTCCATCTATCCTCTCTCCCCTCCCTCTCTCTATCCTCTCTCCCCTCCCTCTCTCTATCCTCTCCCCCCTCCCCTCTCTCTATCCTCTCCCCCTCCCCTCTCTCTATCCTCTCTCCCTCCCCTCTCTCTATCCTCTTTCCCTCCCCTCTCTCTATCCTCTCTCCTTCCCCTCTCTCTATCCTCTCCCCCTCCCCTATCTCTATCCTCTCTCCCTCCCCTCTCTCTATCCTCTCCCCTCCCCTCTCTCTATCCTCTCTCCCCTCCCCACTCTCTATCCTCTCTCCCCTCCCCTCTATCTATCCTCTCTCCCCTCCCCTCTCTCTATCCTCTCTCTCTCCCCTCCCCTCTCTCTATCCTCTCTCTCTCTCTATCCTCTCTCCCTCCCTCTCTATCCTCTCTCCCCTCCCTCTCTCTATCCTCTCTCCCCTCCCTCTCTCTATCCTCTCTCCCCTCCCTCTCTCTATCCTCTCCCCCCTCCCCTCTCTCTATCCTCTCCCCCTCCCCTCTCTCTATCCTCTCCCCCCTCCCCTCTCTCTATCCTCTCTCCCTCCCCTCTCTCTATCCTCTCTCCCTCCCCTCTCTCTATCCTCAACCTCTTCCCCTCTCGGTCCTCTCCTCCTCTCTGTCCTCTCCCCCCTCCCTCTCTCTATCCTCTCCCCCTCCCTCTCTCTATCCTCTCTCCCTCCCTCTCCTCTCCCTCCTCCCCTCTCTCTATCCTCTCCCTCTCTCTATCCTCTCTCCCTTCCCTCTCTCTATCCTCTCTCTCCCTCTCTCTCTCCCCACCTCCCTCTGTCCACTCTGATCTCCTCACACCCTCTCTCTACCCCCCCCCCTTTCTGCCCACTCTCTATATCCTCTCCTCCTCCCTCTGTTCACTCTCACCTCCCCCCTCTCTATCCTCTCCTGTCCCTTCCCTCTCTCTATCCTCTCCCACATCTCTGTCCGCTCTGCTCCCCCCCACCCTCTCTCTATCCCCCTTCACTCTGTGTACTCTTTCCTCTCCCCGCTCTCTTTATCCTATCCCCCCCTCCATCTGTTCACTCTCACCTCCCCCTCTCTATCCTCTCTCCCCCATCCTCTCTCCTCCTTCGCTCCCCTCCCCCTCTCTGCCCCCTGTCTTTTCTCCCCCCTCCTTCTCTCGTCTCCCCCCTCTGTCTACTCTCTGTCCTCTTCCTTCCATTCTCTGTCCTCTCTCCCTCCCCTCCCTCTCTCTGATTACCTCAGTTCTCTCTCCCCCTTTCTGCCCTCTCTCCCCCCTCCCTTTCTCTGACCTCTCCCTCCCCTTCCTCTGCCCCCCCCCCCCTCCTCCTCCAGGACCATGTATTGTGTAAAGACCATGGACCTCTACACCGTAAGCATGGGGTCTCATAGACACTATGAACAGCGAGGTCTAGAGGGGTGGCCAGGACACTCGGAGTTAGTTCAGATTTTAATTTTGTGTGAAATGGTGAACTTACTCTTTAAGCCTTCCAAACTATCTCAGGGCATGAAAAAGGCCCTATAGGTGCTGCATTCCTCTTATCTACCTGGTGGAAAATTCAGGAGACCTGACTCCCCAAGAACTCTATCATATACAGATCTAGACCAGCCAGAGGAAGTGGTAAGGCTCCAATGGTTGTTATTGGCTTATAAATTTGATGGATGGCCTCCTTTACCAGTAAGGGGGAGTTCAGGCCCAAGCGTTCTACAACAGTGGCTGGTCAAGATTTGCATAATGGAGCACCTAAAAGTTTAAGGATTCTGAGGTATGTGACCATACAACCGCCAACAACAGATGGGACATGGGAACCTGTGGGTGATGTCACTGCTCCAGGCTTTACCAGTGATTGTCAAGTGCACTCTCCTCTCCCCTGCAGCCAATACTGATTGACTCAGTGGATCATGTGACCAGACCAGAGCTAAAAGTCCACGGTTAGGGAGCTCAAATGACTTGCCCCAAACACTGACAGCCCACGCTACACCACTGGAGGGGAGAGCCTAGCCTCGGGAAGAAGGATGGCGCTGCCACCTCGAGCTGTCAATGTTATCTCTATGTGCCACTCACAAATGGCAATCTGCTGACAAGACACACCCAGGGGAGAGCAGAGCACAGCCTGTGAAGGGGGGGGGGGGGGCGTCTGGGTGAGCTCACTGGTATGATATGATCCAATAACATGCTAGAATCTTAGAATCTTTGAGGACTGGTCATGGGTGGATTGCAATCAGTTAATTTTACACTGTACATTGCAATGTAGTATTCATTTTTATTGAGAGGGCCTCATGTCTAAGTTTTGCCTAAGGCCTCACAAAACCTAGAGCCGCCTCTGCTACCAGGCTACTCAGCTTGGTAGAATTTTGGACTGGTGCCGACATAGAGACAGTAAAAGGTGGGTTGTCATGGAACAACAAGTAAGCCCCATTCCCTTAGATAGAGCCATGTGGTGTGGTACAGCTATACCTCCGTTATTAAGAGCCCATCCTTTAATAGGACCTACGCTCCAGATGGGAGCTAAAGCCGTATGCATCCCCAGAATTTCAACAGCAAAATCTCCCTTATTTCCCATTCTTGGGAACCCACATTTTTTACCCGGTCTGGAATCAGGAATATTTGGGAAATTAAGAGAGAGGGGATGCTTTCAGGCATCACATTTCTTGAAATCTAAAAAATGGCTAACAATTGAAATGTTAATGGAAGTAGGAGGACAATATGAACTACCCCTATGGCAGGCGTTACAGGTTAAGCATTTTTTGGATACTCTGGGCTCATCTGAGGATTTCAATCGTCCACTTACTAGGTTTGAGGAGCATTGCGAGAGGAAGGAGCCCCTCTCTCATATTATTTCTAAAATATATGTTTTACTAGTCTCTCCTTTGGAGGATATTGATATAAGGAGTTTGGATAAATGGGAAAGAGATCTTGGACAAACCTTTACCCCGGCCCAACGTAAAAAAATAATACATTTGACTTTTAAATCATCCAGATGTGTTAAGATACAGGAATTAAATTATAAAGTATTAATGCGTTGGTATTATACTCCATCACGAACGCATACGTTTTTCTCAGAGTTATCGGATAGGTGCTGGAGGTGCGGTAAGGAGAGAGGCACTATTGTCCATATTTTTTGGCAATGCCCAGTGATTAGACAGTTTTGGGAAGAGGTTCGGAAAACTTCTCAATTGTTTACTGAATATCATCTTGAGGAAGATCCGGCCTTTTTTCTATTACAATGTATACACATCCCATTAGAGAGATACAAGAACTCAATGCTATGTCACTTGGTGTATGCAGCTAAAAGCTGCATCACCATTTGTTGGAAAGAAACGGGTTCTCCACGGATCTCGCAATGGTTAAATAAAGTTAGGAAAATTGGGATCTTGGAGAGTCTGATCCCGATGCCTCCCGAGGAAAGGGAGGCTATAGCGCAAGTCTGGGCTCCATGGGAAATATTTTTACAGTCAGAGGAAGGGAAGAGGCTGATTGGAGAGGAAACTGAGGACTAAATCAAATGGCTGAGTGATGTAAACCCTACCTATCGGAAGGGTGATGTCGGACTCCTCCTCTTTTCTACCTCTTCCCAATCCTCTTTCTGCTCTCTTCTTCTCCCTCCCCCCCCCCTTTTTTTTTTCCTAAGGAGAAGGTTGGGAATCGTTGAGGGGAATTGATACGGTATTGATATCGTACGGATATTGTTTTGTTTTGTTTATAAAAATGGCAAGATACGGTTATGAGAAAGTGTTTCTTATGTATAATGGTGGTTAATAACCTACATATTGTTTTGTTCTTGCAAAGAAATAAAGAATTTAAAAAAATAAAAATAAAGAAGAGGTCTGCTTGGTTACATCTGATGTAGCGAGTCTCTACACAATCATTCAAAATGAAGATGCACTACTGGCCCTCAATTGGGTATTAAGTAAGAGAGATGATCTGCCCCATGCACAAAAGGTATTTTTGAGGAATGCATTTGATTTTTGTTTAGGTCACAATTATTTTTGGTTTGGGGGAAACTTCTATACCCAGAGGAGGGGAGTGGCTATTGGCGCAAAGTTTGCGCCCAGCCTTGCGAACCTCTTCATGGGGGAATGGGAGGACAAGGTAGTGTTCCATAATAGGAGTGTAGCGTTGCTGTTTTATAAACGGTATATTGATGACCTGATCCTGATATGGGCAGGTACTGAATCATCACTAATTTCTTATTTAGAACAGCTGAATGGGAATCCAAATAATATTAAGCTCTCTAGTGTATGGAGCAAGGAACAAATTAATTTCTTGGATGTCACTATTTATCATGTGGGGGACCAGTTACAGACGAGAGTGTATTTTAAAGCGACTGATAGGAACAGTTACCTCCCCATACATAGTGGCCACCATCCCCTTTGGTTGAGGAACATCCCTAAGGGGCAGATGATGAGGGTAAGGAGGAACTGTTCTACTTTAGAGGATTTTGATGAGCAGGTGACTGTGTTGAAAAACAAATTTTTAGATAAGGGTTATAACAGTTCCCATCTTGAATCTGTGATGGAGGAGGTTAGATTAACCCCTCGTGAGACCTGCCTAAGGAACACACTGAGCGGCACAAAAAACACTGATCATGAGTGGGGTTTTATAACATCCTTCCATTCACAGTTCAGAGAAGTGGAGAACATTTTTACAACTCACTGGCACGTATTATGTCTGGATAGGACTCTGAGCAACGTATTACCTCCTAGGCCCAAGTTCATTTATCGAAAAGCCCCAAATTATGGAGATTTCGTAGTAAAAAAAGTTTTAGACCCCCCCGAACGGTTACCGTCCTTTTGGGATAAGGAGGGGTTCTACGCGTGTAGAAAGTGTAAACCTTGCCGGGAAATAGATAGGCCTTTGAGGGGGATTGATACATTCATTTTATCACATGCAACACTTCACATGTGGTATATGTATTGACCTGCCCTTGCGGTTTAATGTACATAGGGAGAACTAAACGGCTATTAAGAATCAGAATAGCCAAACATGTACATAACATCGGTATATGTTATAAGGACCACAATGTGTCTCTCCACTTTAAACTGCACCATGAACAAAATCCATCAGGTCTAAAATTTTGGGGGATTGACCATGTTGGACCCAATTGGAAGGGTTCCAATATGGTCAGGGAATTGTCTAAAGCCCCATACACACTATCAGATTATCTGCTGAGTTTTTCCTTCAGCTTTACCAAAACCATATAATATGAGGACAAACCTTAGGAGTTTCAATGTGTATGCAATCAGGCAGGCCCTTCTACTACATGGTTTTGGTAAATCTGAAGGAAAAACTCAGCAGATAATCTGATAGTGTGTATGGGGCTTAAGAAAGAAACCCAATGGATCTATTTAACAGACAGCCTGGCACCTCGAGGGTTAAATATAGACCTAGATCTGAACTGTTTTATTAGTGATGAATGAATATGATTGATCGTCCTGTATTTTGAGAACCCTTTTTTTTGTCCACTATCACTAGTTTTTATCATATTTTTTTTATGCAGCGCATTTTTTATAAAAAGTATTAGGAGATTTTATTGTTGAAGTTGTATTATATTCACCTCGGTGGTGGTTGCAACGAGTTGGAGGAGGGCAGTTAGACAATTAGCTGCGGGTTGTGTTTTGTTTGGTCATTTTTTTGTGGGTGATTTAGAACTGGTCAAATATATGGATGTCCCTGTATACACCCCCTCCACCCCTTTGCGTTCAATCCAAGGTGAATACTTACTAAATATATTCAAATATCTGATTATGTCATTTGAAATATAAATATCTTAGCTTTGTCACTGAGATTTGTAATGATTTTTAATGATGTCTATTATTCTCCATCTAATTGATACATGTATTGTAATGTAATGTTTGCGCTGTGCGCTTACGCTTGTGCTGTACGGCGATTGATCTACTCGATGTGGAGTTTATTCCCTTTTATGTTCTGCTGACATTGCTGAATAACGGAGGGGTAAACCACATGTTGTGCAGTTGCTGTGTGAGTTGGAGTAAGGCTCAGTACACGCATCTCTCCGCTGCCTATTATTATTGGATGACGGAAGTGCTCATTAAAAGTGGATGTGATGATCTGATAGTTGGATCAAGGCTCATTTACATGGCTTTCTGGTGAGTTTAACCCCCTGAGGGGATGTTTGGAGCACCGTGTGGAGAAGTCTGTGTGAAGTGCACCCATTTTTCCTACCTGTACCCACGGTATTCACCCTCTCCATTTTTTTTATGGACTTGTCTGTTTTTTCAGCACCTTTTGTCTTTAAACATATTTATTGTTTGAATATATGAGTTATATTGTGGCAGTACTGTAAAACTTACTAGTTTTTATTTACGTCAATCTGTTAAATTGACGGGAGCGCTGCTTGGATTATTTTGAATTTATTACTTGTTATATGTTTACCAAATTTTTTTTTTTTTTACAATCCTTTTTATGTATTTTACTGTCTTTGAAGTAGCTGCTGTTTTTTGGTGCAAACTAACAATTATTATATGTTGAGCGGGATTCTTGAACCCTAAGCGCTGAGGTGGGAGAAATAGAGTAGTGCGTTTTTAGATTTCTCCCTTCTTGTCTATATATATATATATATATATATATAACATAAAGGCAAGACAATGTAAATAATGTTAAAATTAGTTCATTCATAATAAAAAAAAAGAGCCACACACACTTAAATAAATTATATTTTTTTTAATTAAAATTTAATTAATTAAAATTAAATTAATATAAAATTAGATCTTTTTTTAGTACAAAAAAAATAAATACAATAAAAAATGCTCACACAGAACATCTTTGCACATACCTCTCATGTGAAGCTCTTTCCTTGTACTGAGAGAGCTTCACATCACAATGGGGGTGGTAACTTTCTAAGACGCCGCCCGTTGTCCTGGCAACATTGCTCAATAACAGCGCTCGTAGCTGTAGCTACTAAGCATGCGCGGAAACCAGCAAAGCATGCTGGTTCCTCACAAGTGAGGAAAGGAGGAAGTAATTGCTTGTGGGCTTCAAATGCCCACAAGCAAAATTACATCGGCCGAACAATAGGGATATAAAGAAAGATTTAGAAGAAAAACGGACATGGATAGCGGGAGAAGGCAAGAAAAGTAAGCGTTTTTTTTTTTTAAACACATCGATTTTAAAGATTAAACCAAAAAAAATATTTTTTTTCGTCAGTGCAGAACCGCTTTAAAGCCAGAAATGAACTGGCTTAATGGTTATTGTACAGTATATCACTAACAGCTATTGGAATAATTTTCCCCTTGACCCAAAATGCCCATACAAAACAGCTTTTAGCTGGACAAGGCATTGAATATTTTTGAACAGTTTTGCCCCAATGCTAGAAAAAGACAGTGAAGAAATATTTCATTCACATATTAAATAAGTGATTGATACGTTTTCATATGTTGATGACATGTTGATTGGGTCAGCCTCTACGGAGGAGCATGTGAATGATGTGAGGGAAATGTTACAGCCGTTGAGAGAAGCAGGTTTGAAAATGAACCCAAGGAAGATACAATTGGGGAAGCAAGAAGTCCATTTTCTGGGTGTGACTGTAAGACAGTTGGGGCAAACCATTACCCACTGATGAAAAAAGTCTGAGACAATTCTTAGGCATAACAGGTTTCTGCAGGGAGTTTGTGCCTCATTATGCAGCATTAACAGAGTGTTTGTATAATCTGCTAAAACAAGAAGCATGGAAATGGAAATCAGAGCAGACACAAGCTGTTGAAGCTTCAAAGGAAACTTTAGGCAACGCCTCTTCATTAGCATCACCAGACCCGAGCAAAGAATTCGGACTCTACCCACACGTAGACCCCAGTACTTTATCTGTTGCACTCACACAAGACTATTTTGGAAAACAAAGACCTGTAGCCTATGCATCACGCTTATTATCATCTGTAAAATGAAAGTATCCTTTGTGGTTGCTGTGTTGTTATTGGGCAATAAACAAATTCACTGTGTAAGCTGTAATACATGTAATACTATGTAGCTATGTAAGCCAGCCCGCAACTATTTACATGTTTCAGTGGCAAAGTAAGTGTATGTAAATTCCGGTATTTGACAGGTACACAAATGGTTATCATTGCTAGTCATCACACTCCTATAGACATGTTAGCAAATGTGAAAATGGAAAGAAGCAAATGTGAATTGTGAAAGGCTTGCAAGATGGGCTACAGCTTTATTGTCAGAGAATATTGAGGGTTTGATGTTAAAGGAACCTAGCGTCCTGATTGGTGGATTGATGGTTGAAGGTGAAGCTCATGCATGTCCAGTGCAAGAAAATAGTTTCCAGCACAGAGTTTTTGCTGCCGTATCCAAACCTTTTGATCTTGAATTGAGTGCTGGTACATAAGTGGTTCTGCTTACTATGAAGATGGAAGTAGAATTGCAGGTATAGCGGCCATAACCCATTGCAGGGTGGCCTTGACTTAATGGGCTTACCAGTTACCTTCTCTCAGCCTGCTCCTCTAGGGGTCTAGGGGTTCCCAGGGTTGATACCCAACGACTTGTACACTGACACAGATGAAGTCCTTTTTAAAAGGGTTTATTTCGCAGTAGAACTTTCACAAACAGAGTCTTTGAGGGAACAGAGGGCACGGGTGAAGAACTCTGGCACCTTGAACTGCAGGTCTAACAAAGTCTCTATTTCCACCCAGAGAGTAGCCTCTGGCAGCTGGGCACTTCAAGGCTGAACAGATCTCTAGCCAGAGATCATGACAGTCAGCACGTTGACTCAAAACTTGAACCATCCCCAGATGTCCGGTCTCGGAGTGCAGGAGGCAGGCCTGCCTCTGCAATGGTGGGGCTTCTTGCTCCTCTCCTCTGCTTGTACAGTCCACGCTGCAATAGCAGGCCTTCTTCCGCAGAGCTTCTTCTGCAATCTCAGCAAAGGTTTCTCGGGCTTCAGGAAAGACAGGGTCACTTGTAGTAGCCTGACCCCGAAAGACGATAACAGTGTAGCATTAACAGTCTCTTCAGTGGTGACACCGGTGGCCCAATTGTAGCGAAAGCCCCCCGGGTGGAACAACAGGCTGCTCCACCTGGAACACATAGTTCCCGCACTTGGGGCATCTCGAGAATGGTCGGGGATTCATGACCAGACTGTCACACCTTCCACATAACATCCTGAGTGCCTTGACCTCCTCTATGTTGCACAAGGCGAAACCTCCCCTGCGGCAGCAACTGGATGCGAGAATCCGTAACCTCCATCCCTGGCGTCTGCACACTTGTCAGACCTTTCTCTGAAGAAATCCTGGGTCCAGGCACTGACTGCGCATGTAAAGGGCGAAAAATTTTCAGGTTTTCTCTCCAAACTCCGAAAAACAACCTCACCGCTTCTTTCCGCAACAAACACTCACGCGGTGCCTCGTGCAGGGAAAAGATCAGCTTAGACTCCTCCCACTGGGCGCTGGCTCCTGTAGACTTTCGCGGGCTTCTGATACAGGCTCCTCCCATGCTTACGCACCTCAGTGAATGTCTCTCCAAAATCTCTGTGGCAAAGTTCGAAAAACACATTCTTCATCCTCTTTTCCAAGGCCCTGCGAGGTAACGGTAAATCCCAGACTACGAGCCCCCACATGTAGCGGTCATAACCCGTTGCAGGGCGGCCTTGACTTAATGGGCTCACCAGTTACCTTTTCTCGGCCTGCTCCTCCGCATCTAGGGGTTCCCAGGGTTGATACGGGTTGTACACTGACACAGATGAAGTCTTTTTTAAAAGGGTTTATTTTGCAGTAGAACTTTCACAAACAAAGTCTTTGAGGGAACAGAGGGCACGGTTGAAGAACTCAGGCACCTTGAACTGCAGGTCTAACAAAGTCTCTATTTCCACTCAGAGAGTAGCCACTCGCAGCTGGGCACTTCAAGGCTGAACAGATTTCTAGCCAGAGATCATGACAGTCAACACGTTGACTCAAAACTTGAACCATCAACTAAGGTTGAACAGTAACATTTTTCCTTTGTACCTGAAATGTATCCTGTCTCCTCAATGGTATTGGAAAAGTGTGAATTCATCAATGTCCTTCCCAACTCAGTAACCAGGCACTTCTCAGGATGCCACTTGCTGGCGCTCCTCTGAAGAGTCCTCCCCCGGTCACTTCCACGAGCTGTGGTGTCCCTCCAAGCCAAGAGCACACCCGGACACTGTGAATCCTCCCTCAGTTACTGCGCCTCGGTCCAGCAGGTCCCGGGACTTGGGAATGGACGGATCCCTACCCCAGACCAGGCAGGCCCATCAGAGGACACTAACAGGAACATGTTGCGGGGGGCTGAACACCCCATGACCGGGACCCCTCACGGGGCTACCCCGGTCCTGGAACCAGAACAGACCACATGGGTCTCATGAACAACTCCGTAACCCCCAAAACACGTGACCCACACCTGCTTAAGTACCCCCTCCCAGACTCCTCAGCGGGCCCCAGCACTCCCACTGTGTGGCTCCGAGGAGGCCGATATCCAAACGTCCATCCAGACCTGGTTCTGGCCTGTCATGTACACTTCACCGTTTACATGACCAGGCAGAACTTTCAAACACAAATTCCGCTAACAGAATCCGAAAATGGGCGAGGAAGACATGAACAGTGGTGGGTGGTGTGCTGAGTGATGGACAAGCAGACTCACCAATCGCCACTACGATCCAAGTGACTGGAGTCAGGTGTCGGTATCAGTAGAAGCAGATCAAGCTGATCTATCAGCTGACAAGCTGTCTTTCGTCCGGCGGAGCAAATTGGATTCTTTCCCGGTGAACCATGTTGGATCGTAGTGGCGATTGGTGAGTCTGCTTGTCCATCACTCGGCGCACCACCCACCGCTGTTCGTGTCTCCTCGTCCATTTCCGGATTCTGTTAGCGGAATTTTGTGTCTTCAGAAGCTCCAAGTGTCCCCACAGAGGACTGTGTCTGCCTGCCCAGTTGACTCCGCTCATATGGGAGTCCAACCGATCCGGTAAGGACCCTCAGATACTACTATTGAAAGGATTTGGTCCCTGCTGATTATTGCTGCTGGGGTTCACCTGCATATTTTTCCCATCTGCAGTGTTTCAATCAAGGACATTTTAATCACTATTTTTTGGGCTTATCACACGTTAACCAAAAAGGACAATTTAACTGATATTTTGACTTTTCTTATTGTTATTCATTATTTACACTGTAATTTTCATTTACACATTCATTAGCGCAACTTTATTTTTTATATAATTTTTTTTAAAGTGCCCCCGTCCCTGCATGCTCACGCACAGAAGCAAACGTATATGTAAGTCGCACCCATGTAAATGGCATTAAAATCACACATGTGAGGTAGTGCCACATGCGTTAGAGCTAGAGCAACAATTCCAATACCTCCTCTGTAACTCTAATCTGGTAACTTGTTAAAAAAAATTAAAACATCACCTATGGAGATTTTTAAGTACCAAAGTTTGGCGTCATTCCACAAGTGTGTGCAATTTTAAAGCATGAAATGTTAGGTATCTATTTACTTGGCGTAACATCGTCATTCACGGTATACAAAAAAAATTGGCCTAACGTTACTGTTTTGTTTCCGTTTTTTTCCCCAAAAATCACGGTTGAAAAATTGTTGTCCAAAATATATGAAAAAAGCTAAGGGGGTACCTCATCCTAAATAGCATAAGCAAAAAAATGGGGAAGAAGGAGAGAACAGACTATACCAGTACCTGAACAAGATATTTCAAACAATTTGTAATACATTTTTAATTTTATTGATACAAAGTACACACTATACATATATAAAATTCATTAAAAAAACATATGTTCTAATATACTTTTTGTAGTCAAAATCATAGATACTGGTTGACACGTTTCGCCGATGGCTTCCTCAAAACCAGGTAAATATGACTATAGAACCTAGAAGGACCAAAAATGGGAGAGCAGAGGTATATAAGTCAAATCCTTCAAGTATAGATTCTAAATATTACACTATATGTACATAATCAATAAATATTCCATCATAATTTTACTAAGAATCAGACTCACTTACATACGTATAGCCTAAGTCAGGCCAGCCTAGAAAGGAGGCCCGTACTCTGGAGGAGGTATATCACCCTTAGATAGAGGAGGTTGCTAGACCCTATAATGCATTTATCATGCAATTATTGAGACATATTTTGACCAAGAACATGTTTTCTTTTGACGGCTGCCACTACCTCCAGGTGCAGGGGGTGGCAATGGGGACGTGCTGTGCCCCATCTTACGCCAACCTGTACCTGGGGGGGTGGGAGCGGTCTCTTTTCTTTATTCCGGAATTGTCGTTTACCTGGCCAACATTCGATGTTGTTACAGGTATATCGATGATATATGGTGTGGGATGCAGGGGTAGATGACCTCAATAGGTTTATGGAACGGCTAGCTATTAATAGCTATAATTTGAAATTTACGATGGAACATAGTTTGAGTTCTTTACCGTTTCTGGATCTTATGATTCAAAAAACAAGAGGATGGAACCATAAACACATCATTATTTCGAAAAGCTACTGCTGGAAATACCCTTCTCCATGCAGAAAGCTCGCACCCTCAGTCATTGATTAGAAGCATCCCATACTCACAGTATCTGCATCTCAGATGTAATTGTTCTACTGAGGACGATTTCAGGTGGGAGGCTAACCTACTGAGAAATTGCCTCAGTGAACGTGGTTATAGTAAAACTATTTTGAAAAAGGCCTTCAAAAAAGCTCTGGATAGAGAGAGAACGCCAGTATCTATGATTTTGACTACAAAAAGTATATTAGAACATATTTTTTTAAATGAATTTTATATATGTATAGTGTGGACTTTGTATCGATAAAATTTAAAATGTATTACAAATTGTTTGAAATATCTTGTTCAGGTACCGTTCTCTCCTTCTTTCCCCCTTTTTTTAATTATGAAAAATTGTTTCAGAAATACATAAATAAAAAGTTACAACTACCACCATTTTATTCTGTAGGGTCTCTTCTAAAAAACATATAATGTTTGGGCGTTCTGAGTAGGGATGAGCTTGGTGTTCGAGTCGAACGCTGTTCGCCCGTTCGGTGGGCCGTTCACGACAAATTTGTGTGGCGCTCACAGCCCACAATGCCCTACGCCATCGCAGTGCATTGCTGGCTCATGATTGGCCAAGCATGCACTGTGACCCTGCATGCTTGGCCAATCACAGTGCTGGCAGCGAGGAGAGCCATAATTGGCCATAGGCAGGATGCCTGTGGCCAATTATAGCTCAGGGGGTTTAGTACACACCCCACACTATATAAGGCCACCAGCGCGGCGCCTTGTGTAGTGTGTTCGGCATCTACAGGAGTTGGTGGGCGTTGTATGCCTCCAGCACAGTATACACCTGTATCTACCCTTTATTGCTATTGTTCTTTAATACAGCCATCTGCAGGAGTTAGTGGGTGTTGTGTGCCTCCAGCGCAGTATACACCTATATCTACCCTTTATTGCTGTTGTTCTCTAATACAGCCATCTGCATCTTCTTCCCTCGTCTCAATGTCATCATCAGTCACTCCTTCCCTAGACCCACCATGTCCTCCTGAGGAGTCCCCCGAACTGTTTGAGCACAGTGTTGGGTACATTCTTCCTCCATGGCCTCTTCCAGTGCTCTGTCCTGGAAACCAGCGCTGCTCCGTAGGCGTTCAAGGGGCTACGCAAGTACGCAGGCAAAAAGATGCCATGCCGCACTTGTGCTGGTTTGTTTGGGGGATAGGAGCCACACTGGGGCAGATATTTTGTCAGCTCTGCAGGGGCAGGCTGAGAGGTGGTTGACGCCACGCCAGCTTAAGCCAGGAATGATGGTTTGCGACAATGGCACCAACCTCCTCTTCGCCCTCCGACAGGGACAACTGACCCATGTGCCCTGTGTGGCTCACGTCCTTAACCTGGTTGTGCAGCGGTTCTTGGGCAGGTACCCGGGCTTACAGGATGTCCTGAAGCAGGCCAGTAAAGTCTGTGTGCATTTCCGCCGATCATTTAATGCCAGTGCTCGGCTGGCTGAGCTCCAAAAGGAGTTGAACCTGCCCAAGAACCGCCTTATACGTGACATGCCCACCAGGTGGAACTCAACGTTGTCCATGCTGCAGCGGCTACACACACAGCAGAGGGCCATCAATGAGTACCTATGCGACTACGGCACCAGGACAGGGTCAGGGGAGCTTGTTTTTTTCTCACCACGCCAGTGGGGCATGATCAGGGATGCATGCACTGTCCTGTCACTGTTTGAAGAGGCCACAAGGATGGTGAGCAGTGACAGTGCATGCATCAGTGACACTGTACCTCTTGTCCACCTGTTGGAGCATACGTTGCATGGAATAATGGACAGGACACTTGAGGCAGAACAGAGGCAGGAAGAGGAGGACTTCCTTGCCTCTCAAGGCCCCCTTTATCCAGACAGTGTTCCTGCTGTCCCACCCGTCGCACAGAAAGAGGAGGAGAATTGTGTCAGCATGGAGGTGGAGCCTGGCACTCAGCATCAGCAGCAGCAGTCTTGTAGGAATGATTTACAGTTCCAAGAAACCCGTGAACTTCTACGTTGCTGGGAGGAGGTGGCTGCAGATCATGTTGTCCTTAGTGACCCAGAGGACTCCGGACCGAATACCTCAGCTAACCTACGCTGCATGGTCTCCCTGATACTGTAAAGCCTGCAGAAGGATCCTCGTATTCTTCGGATCAAGGAGAGCGACCAGTACTGGCTGGCCACTCTCCTTGATCCAAGGTAAAAGGGTAAGGTGGTGGACCTTATCTTGCCATCGCAGAGGGAGCAGAGGATGAGGCATCTCTGGGAGGCCTTGCAGAAAGGTCTGTGCAACACGTTCCCAGAGACTGGGAGGTTACAAACTCCTGGTCCTGGACAACGTGTTGCTGAGGCTTCGTTCAGTCACAGAAGGAGCAGTAGAGAAGGTGGCCGTCTGACTGCGTTCAGACAATTTTTTAGACCGCAGACCCAAGGTATGATCAGTTCCAGCAACCATCGCCAGTGCCTGACTTACATGGTGCAGGAATACCTAGGAGAAAGGTCAGACTTGGACACCTTTCCCACCAAAAATCCTCTGGCTTACTGGGTCTTGAGGATGGATCACTGGCCAGAGCTTGCACAGTATGCAATTGAGCTACTGGCCTGTCCTGCATCCAGCATTCTTTTGGAACGCACCTTTTTCAGCCCCTGTTTAACAGGGGCGTGTAATTACAATTTTTGATGCAATGCTTTGCAGCAGGGCTCATTCCTGCACTCCAAACAGAGTATATGGGAGAGGTTGCAGTGTCGTGGCACAAGCACCAGTGCCTAAGGCCCAATTTTCAGTCCCTGTTTAACAGGGGCGTGCAATTACAATTTTTGAGGCAATGCTTTGCAGCAGGGCTAATTCCTGCACTCCAAATAGAGTATATGGGAAAGTTTGCAGTGTTGTGGCACCAGCACCAGTGCCACAGCCCAATTTTTCAGCCCCTGTTTAACAGGGGCATGTAATTAACATTTTTGATTCAATGCTTTGCAGCAGGGCTCATTCCTGCACTCCAAATACAGTATATGGGAGAGGTTGCAGTGTTATGGCACCAGCACCAGTGCCACCAGCCCAATTTTTCAGCCCCTGTTTAACAGGGGCATGTAATACAATTTTTGATGCAATGCTTTGCAGCAGGGCTCATTACTGCACTCCAACTAGAGTATCTGGGAGAGGTTGCAGTGTTTTGGCACCAGCAAGTAGTGCCTAAGGCCCAATTTTTCATCCCCTGTTTAACAGGGGCATGCAATTACAATTCTTGATGTAATATTTCACAGCAGGGAGCGTTCCTGCGCCCACCGAGAGTAACTGTGAGGACTTATAGTGTTGTGGCACCACCCCCACAACCACCAAAGGCCCAATTTTTCTACCACTGTTCAACAATGGCATGTAATTACATATCTTGATAAAATCGTTCACAGCAGGGCACTCCAGCGCCCACCAAGAGTCACTTTGAGGGCATACAGTGTTGTGGCAACACCAACACCTTAGGCCCCCATTTCTTCAGAGCATATAGGGCAGGCTCCTACTTTCAAACATCCAACTTACAAACGTCTCCTACTTGCAAACGGAAGGAGACAACAGGAAGTGAGATGAAAAAAGACGGATGGCGAAAAAAATGATACAGGGGTGATGACCCTTCTCTATGTTTTCCAAAAATCTTAAAAATATATTTTTTGACTGGAGCTACACTTTAAAAATGTACCAGTTCAAAATTACAAACAGATTCTACTTAACACAACAAACCTACACAGTCCCTGTCTTGTTTGCACCACCTGTATACTGCTGTTCTGAGTATATAGGGCCTGGGGGCCCCACGCCTTCCTTTTTTAACATGGGTACGGGGTTCCCCTTAATATCCATACAAGACCCAAAGGGGCTGGTAATGGGCAGGGGGGCTACCCATGCCATTTTTCTCAATGATTTTCATCCATATTGCCGGAACCAGATATTAAATTAAAACCGCAAGCAGTTTTAAATTACTTTTTTTACGTTGAATGTCAATTTGTGCAGGGACTCTTCTAAACACGGAAAATACATGCCACTTCACAGGCATACTATAGACAACCCCCAGGCACGATATTTAAAGGAACATTTCACTTTTTTTTCACTTTATTTGTCATTAAAATCAGTGCTCCTGAAAAAGCAGCAGTTTTTTAAAAACAATTTTGTTATTGACCCATGTCCCCTGGGGCAGGAGCCAGGTCCCCAAACCCTTTTTAGGACAATATCTTGCATATTAGACATTAAAATTAGCACTTTTTATTTCAAACGTTTGAGTCCCATAGACTTCAATTGGGTTCTAAAGTTCGCACAAATTTTTTTTAAACCATGCCATTGTAGCTCTGGCTGTATGTTTAGGGTCGTTGTCCAGCTGGAAGCTGAACCTCTGTCCCAGTCTCAAGTCTTTTGGAAACTTAACAGGTTTTTTTCTAATGTTGCCCTGTATTTGGCTCCATCCATCTTGCCATCAACTCTGACCAGCTTCCCTGTTCACACTGAAGAAAAGCATCCCCACAACATTATGCTGCTACCACCATGTTTCTCGGTGGGGATGGTGTGTTCAGGGTGATGTGTAGTGTTAATTTTCTGCCACACATAGCGTTTTGCTTTAGCCCAAAAAGTTACATTTTGGTCTCATCTGACCAGAGTACCTTCTTCTACATGTTCTTCTGGTATGCATGGCTTCTCGCCCTGCAAACCAGGCCTTCTCATTCAACATCCGTGCCTGACCTCACAAATGCGCTTCTGGAAGAATGGTCAAACATTTTTATAGACACACTCCTAAACCGTGTGGACAGAAGAGTTGAATCTGTTATAACTGTAAAGGGTGGGCCAACACAAAATTGAACCCTATGGACTAAGACTGGGATGGTTTTAAAGTTCATGTGCATGTAAAGGCAGATGTCCCAATAATTTTGACAATATAGTGTATATTAGATAATTAAACACAAATGAAAATTTCAAAAGTATGTTCACAAATGTAGGAAGCTTGCAAACAAAAAAGATTAACTACCGTGTTTCCCCGAAAATAAGACCTACCCTGAAAACAAGACCTATTGTGCTTTTTCGGGAAGGTCTGCGATAAAAGCCATACCCTCCAAATAACCCATAGTTTAAAGTGCTGATAGAGTACTGGAATCCACTATGTTGCAGTAGTGTATAGTGTAGACTGTGTGTGTTTGTGTGATATAATTGTGCCAAGTATCTTCACAATAGGGCCACTTGGCAATCAGCTGATCTCCTGCTGCTTCCCTCCTCTCCTCCCAGCTGTCAGCGGTCAGAGTGGGGAGGAGAGGTCTGGTGGAAGCAGCCAGCTAAGGAAGCGGTGAGGGGTGCTCAGCTGATCTCCCCCTCCCCAAGCTTTCAGTGGGGGATCTCCCCCTCCCTCTGCAGAGCTCCGGCGGGTCACGGAATCGCCCAGTGGCGCTATAAGAAGGTATGTGGCACAATTGGATTCTAGAAACATACACAGTTTGCATTGTGTGATACTGTAATGGAGTGGATTCTAGTATATTTACAAGCACTTTTACCAGTGGCGGCCTGTCCATAGGGGGCGCCGGGGCGCCGCCCCCCCTCCTATAGTGTAAAAAAAAGTAAAAAAAAAACGGGCCCTTTAAGACATTTAAAAAAAACTAAAATAAAAAAACGTCATTTAACAATTTAACATAGTGTACTGTGGCGCCAGTCGCAGTGCACTATGAGAAGCACTACGTCGATGCAATCACAAGATTGCATCCATGGCGCTTCATTTGCGGGTTAAAAACCCGCCTTGCGGCGCACTGTAGAACGCCGACTAGCTTCCGCCCGTAAAATCACTGTGATTCTACAGACGGGAGCATTGTCATTCAAAGACAGGCAGGTCACTTCCGGCTTTCGAGTGCTTCACGAAACCCGGAAGTGACGTTCGGCAGCTCCGTTCCTCAGCCCGAGCGGAGCTGCAAGACAGTGAGGTGAGTGGCATAATTGCTGTCTCTGGGAAAAAAATGAAATAATTAATTTACTAATAATTAATTACCAAATGCACCCGGCCGGCCTAAGCCTTTACTAGACCACTCTCTGTTGTGTGCTGTGCAGGAATTATTATTAGAGCAATAAGCAATTTGTAAAAGAAACAAATAATTTAATGCTTCTTGCAGGAGGATCACACCATGCCATGCGGTATTCTTATTCAGCAAAGTGCAAAGTAATGGTCTGCTCTGTTGCTTGTTGTTACTCACAGTTAATTTGCTGGCAAAGACATTTTTATAAACCTTTTTTGTATTTTAGTGTAAATATGAGATCTGAGGACTTTTTGACCCCCCCAGATCTCATATTTAAGAGGACCTGTCATGCTTTTTTCTATTACAAGGAATGTTTACATTCCTTGTAATAGGAATAAAAGTGAAACCATTTCCCAAACTGGGAAAAAATAAATATAATAAATAAGAAAAAAAAAGTTTTTTAAAGCACCCAGTCCTGACAATCTCGCGTGCATAAGCGAACGCATACATGAGTACTGCGCCCGGCCGCCCGCATATGAAAATGGTGGTCAAACCACACATGTGAGGTATCGCCGTGATCGGTAGCCTGAGATTAATAATTCTAGCCCTAGACCTCCTCTATAATGTAAAAGATGCAACCTGTAAAATTTTTGAAACTATGGGTGGAAGGAAGTGGAATACAGGGGACGGATTGGGTGGATTATATAAGGGGCGTGGTTTATGAGAAGTGGGAGGGGCCAACAATTGTGGGCGGGGTCTGGCACCCCCATCCAAAAACTTCACCAGCCGCCACTGACTTTTACACAGCGGATTTCTGATAAGCGGGGGTGGTTTATGTCCTCCAATGTCCGTACTTGAAACAATATATCGGTAGGACTAAACGTCCAAATTGTGAGAGAGCCACCGCTCCAGGTAAGTCCACAAATCCAAGAAAACAGCCCCTCCAGGAATGGAGAAACCCAGGTACAGGCACGGCATATACTTGTTGCAAATAATAGAAGAACTCTGGACGGCCGCACTCCAAGATTAATTCAAATGCCTTTTATTCGTGAAGCAGAATCACACAAAAGTGGGTCACAGCAAAGCACAATAGCTAATGCGTTTCACACTTCCAAGAGTGCTTACTCATAGGACTAAACGCCCGATGTGGAAAAGGATTAAAGAGCATATTCAAAAAATGCGTAAGGGGTTTACTAAGCATAGGGTCTTCCCTAGACATTTTGCCCAATTCCACTCACAGGACCCTTCAATACTGAAATTTTGGGCAATTGAAAGATATAAGCCCCACTGGAGAGGGAGTAATAGAGTTAACACACTGAATAAATGTGAATCAAAATAGATTTTTTAAATGAAATCTTTCCATCCTCAAGGGTTAAGCATTGATTTTGACCTAAATTGTTTAATTTCTGATTGCTAGATGTTAATGTTTTCATTTTCATTTCCATTTCTATTTACTCATCTATCACATTTAGTCTTTTGCAATGGAACCACTCTTTAATATATTTATGAGCATTTCGGGCAATTTTTATATGTTTTTATATACCCTGTTTCCCCTAAAATAAGACCTAGTATGATTGTCGGTGATAGCTGCAATAAAAGCCCTACCCCCCAAATAAGCCCTAGTTAAAGTCATTGTAGGTCTTCTTTTCAGGGTAGGGCTTATTTTTGAGGAAACAGAGTAGGGCTTATTTGGGTGGTAGGGCTTATATTGCAGCCAACACCGACAATCACGCTAGATCTTATTTTAGGGGAAACAGGGTAGATGAGTTTGAAAGCCCTGGTGATCAGCCATAGCAAAGTCCTGAGATACTAAGACTGGTTGAAGATTCCGATCTTGAGTGACCTGATATGGTGAAAGACATGACGAAAAGGCGTATATATCTAATAGGTGAGTGCAAATTTTGAGGTGAGCGTTATCACGAGGTGTGGTAAAGGATCTATATATTATATATAAAAATATCTATATATAAAAATGTAAAAAGACCGAATTAAAAAATAAAATACAAAACCGTTTTATATTTTGTTAATAAATTTTGCAAACAGGTAATTTTTCTCCTTCATTGATGTACACTGATGAGGCTACACTGATGGGCACTGATAGGCTGCACTGATGGGCACTGATAGGCTGCACTGATGGGCACCGTTAGGCTGCATGGATGGGCACTGATAAGGTGACACTGATGGGCACTGATAAGGCGACACTGATGGGCACTAACAGGCGGCACTGGTGGGCACTGATGAGGTGGCACTGGTGGGCACTGATAGGTGCCATTGGTGGGCACTGAGAGGTGGCACTGATGGGGGGCATTGATGAGTGGCACTGATGGGTGGCACTGAAGTGCATTGATAGGTGGCACTGAAGGGCACTAATAGGTGGCACTGATGGGTACTGATGGGTGGCAGTGATGGGCACTGATTGGCACTGGTAGGTGACCTTGATAGGCAGCACTGCTAGGTGGCATGATAGATGAGGCACTGATTGGCACCACTGGTGGGCATTGATAGATGGCACTCATGGGCATTGATAGGTGGCACTGCTTGCTGGCACTTATGTACTGGTGGGCATTGATTTGTGGCACTGGCAGGTGGCACTGGCAGGCAGTACTGGTGGGCACATATGAAGCGGCTTTGCCTCTTCCTCTTCGGGACCGATGTCTCTTCAACAGAAGCCGGTGATTGGCTTTTTTTCTTCTCACACTATCAGGGTGAGAAAAAAAAAATGATTAATGATCTTTTGTTTACACCACATGATCAACTGTCATTGGCTGACAGCTGAGCATGTGGTAAGGGGCCGGGATTGACCCCTTACTCTGATCTGTGATCACATGAGTCTCTTTGACTCGGGTGATCAAAGCGTGCACCCTGCACACCCTTTAGGGGAGCATAGCGAGCATGCAAAGGGGAGGACGTCTATTGGCGGCCTCCCAGCAAAGCAGATCCGTCCTTTAGCTGTCATTCGGCTATAGCGTGGATCTGAAGGGGTTAAGGAGACCAATTTTTGTAAACATAGTGATTTGTGCTTAGTTAGATAAAATGATAGAGAGTGCCTTCTTTGGCATATAATTAGGATAGAATGTGACATAGTCCTCAGTGATTTTTAACTTTTTGTAACAATTACGAATGTTCATTATGATGAATTTATCATTATGAGGGGTCCCCAGCATCCCTGTGCTGAATTCCCAGGTCTGTACACCTGCTGTGTTCATTATGAGGGGTTCCCACCATCCCTGTGGTGAGTTCCCGGGTCTGAGTGTACACCCGCTGTGTCCATTATGAGGGGTTCCCACCATCCCTGTGCTGTGCTGACTTCCTCTGATTGGTGAATAAAACACCAGTCATGTTTCTGTTAATTTGGACCCGAAATTCCAAAATTCATTAACGAAATTTCGTATTTCGTATGAAATTCGTAAGCATAGATATTCCCATAGGGTTCCCACCATCTCTGTGCTAAGTTCCCAGGTCTGTACACCTGCTGTGTCCATTATGAGTGGTTCCCACCATCCCTGTGCTGGGTTCCCAGGTCTGAGTGTACACCCGCTGTGTGGTGTTGACTTCCTGGGTTTTTAACTTTTAGGTTTGTTAACTTTTCGTTACAATTACGAATTTTCATTATGAATTTGGATCCGAAATCCATAAACAAAATTTCGTATTTCAGACAGAATTCGTATGCATAAAGATTGGTATTTTGGATTCGTATGAATTTCTGGAAATTCGTACGAATTTTCGATTTGTATGAAAGGAATCACACATGTCTAGTGATTTCTCAATGGAACGGTGAGATAAGAAAGTTCTAAGGTTATAAAACCTGAGCTAATTAACTGATATTACCAGTGCAACCGTCTAAAGACATTGCCTGTGGGTAGCTGTGTTTTCTCAATGTGTACACATTGAAAAGTGATCTATTTTATTGTTTAACCACTTTGCGCCCGCTCTATAGCCAAAAGACGGCTACAGAGCGGATGCTAACTGCCGGGAGGGCGTCCCTGGACGTCCTCCTGTTTACTTCCCCAATGCGTGCTGCCGCGGGTGTGCATCGGGGAAGTTCTGTGTTGGCCATGTCCCTCGGACACAGCCAATCACAGATCGTGCTAAATGGCCAATCACAGCAGCCATTTAGCACTCGATCAGCTAGTCCAATGAGAGATGATCTCGTATGTAAACATATGAGATCATCTCTCATTGCCGGCTCCCCTCCTCACACAGAGACAACTTGTGAGGAGGGAGAGCTTCCATGCTGCAGCTGCAGCGTCCATCAGTGTCAGTGAGTACACACACACACACACAGAGTAAAACACACACACACAGAGTAAAACACACACAGAGTGAAACACGCACACATGCCCACCTGTCCCCAGTGCCACCTATCAGTGTCATCTGTCCCCAGTGCCACCTATCAGTGCCATCTGTCCCCTGTGCCACCTATTAGTTCCATCTGTCCCCAGTGCGACCTGTCCCCAGTGCTACCTATCAATGCCACCTGTCCCCAGTGCCACCTAACAGTGTCATCTGTCCCCAGTACCACCGTCCCTAGTGCCACCTGTCCCCAGTGCCACCTGTCCCTAGTGCCATGTGTCCCCAGTGCCACCTGTCAGTGTCACATGTCATGAGTGCCACCTGTCAGTGTCACGTGTCATCAGTGCCATGTATTGGTACCATCTGTCATCAGTGTCAGGTGTCATCAGTGCCACGTATTAGTGCCACCTGTCATCAGTGCCACGTATTAGTGTCATCTGTCATCAGTGCCACGTATTAGTGCCATCTGTCATCAGTGCCACATCAGTGTCACGTGTCATCAGTGCCACGTATCAGTGCCATCTGCCATCAGTGCCACGTCAGTGTCCCATGTCATTGTCCTGGTGCTCCAGGGCCTTCAAAAGTGTTATAGGTAGTCAACAAGTTAGATGTGTAATTTATGCTCCTAGAACATGTGATAGCACTCCCTGCATGTTGGGTCTCTCTAAGTGGCCAGGCTGTGAAAAAGTCCCACACATGTGGTATCGTAATACTCAAGAGGAGTAGCAGAATTTATTTTGGGGCGTTATTTGTGGTATACACGTGCCATGTGAGAGAAATAACCTATTACAATGACAAATTTGTGGGGAAAAAAAAAATAAAAAACAAAAAAAAATCGTAATTTTGCAAAGAATTGTGGGAAAAAATTACAACACCAAAAACTGCATCGTGCCTCTTACTAAAAACCTTGGAATGTCTACTTTCCAAAAAGGGGTCATTTGGGGGGTATTTGTACTTTCCTGGCTTGTTGGGGTCGCAAGAAATGAGATAGGCCACCAGTACATCAGATGTGATCAATTTTTTATGATTCACACCACAGCTTGTAGACTCTCTAACTTTCACAAAGACTAAATAATATCCACCAATGTGTTATTTTTACCAAATATATGTAGCAGCATAAATTGTGGCCAAAATTTATGAAGAAAAATTAATAATTTGCAAAATGTTATCACAGAAACAAAGAAAAATGCGTTTTTTTTCCAAATTTTCGGTCTTTTTTCACTTATAGCGCAAAAAATAAAAAACCCAGAGGTGATCAAATACCACCAAAAGAAAGCTCTATTTGTGGGGAAAAAAAGGACAAAAAATTCATTTGGGTACAGTGCTGCATGACTGAGTAATTGTCATTCAAAATGTGAGAGCGCCGAAAGCTGAAAATTGGTCTGGGCAGGAGGGGTGTTTAAGTGCCCAGTAGGCAAGTGGTTAAATGCACTCACCCTCTAATAAACCTGTTGGTATCAGTATAATACCCTAAATGTGCATAAATCAATAACCCATGTACATATTAAAGTGCTAGTTCATTACAAACTACAAACTAATTAGCAATACACAAATCCATGTATCTACAATAGAGTAAAGCTATCAATAAAATCCATCAGTGCTGTGCAATAACGTGCATTAAATTAATAATCCTGTGTACAGAATAAAGTGCTGGTGCATAGACTAATACCAGTACACAAATTCATATATCTAGCAATACAAATTGTGTTAAAAAAATCATTCAAGTGAAGTCCATAGTGATATAAAAAAATCCTCTTTTTGAAAGCACTGGTGCTCAAAACTCATGCTGAAGTGATGTTTTTCTTCTTATGAATAAATTGCTTGTCACCGCCAACACTCCACTCCATGCAAATTTGTGCCCCAAACCCAATGCGATTAAACTCACCACATGAAGATGACCCCCTTTGTCATATGCCAAAAAAAGTCTATACAATTTTTCCCATAGCTCTCCTGTGCATGGCCGCTTACCTACACTCATGCCTCGTACACACAAGCGGAATTTCCATTGGAAAAAGTGTGATGGGAACTTTTGGTCGGATATTCCGCCCGTGTGTATACTCCATCCAACTTTTTCTGTCTGAATTTCCACCAGCAAAAGATTTAGAGCATGTTCTCTATTTTTCCATCGGAAAAAGTTTCTATCGGGAATTCCGTTCGTCTGTATGCATTTCCTACTCGCAAAAGACCACATATGCTCGGAAACAATTCGAAGCATGCTCGGAAGCATTGAACTTCATTTTCTTGGCTCGTCGTAGTGTTGTATGTCACCGCGTTCTTGACGGTCGAAAGTTCAGAGAACTTTTGTGTGACTGTGTGTATGCAAGCTGAACTTGACTGTGGCAATTACCTGCAAACAAATCAATCGCTGTCCCTTGTGCAGGCTGCACCCATCTTCGCCTCTCTTCCTTCCTAGGGCCACGGACTCCAGCTCTCTGACTGGCCAAAGCCGCGTGAGGTCACTCCCACACATGCGCGCGTGAGCCTTCAGTAATGACATGCACTGGGGAAGAAATGGCACGGAGGTCTGTTTCTACACAGCGCATGCACCGATTACAACATTGGCACACTACAAGTGAAATATCTCCTAAACGTGTTACCTATAAGAAAACCTTATTCTAGGCTTCCCTATAGTTAAAAGTCAGGAAGCAGGGTTTACAACCACTTTAAGGTCCTCACAGAATTGTTGCAATTCTTCTGGAAAATAAAGGAAGACATATCATCTGTGTCAGCAGTTAGATCGAAAGGAAATTCCTATCTCTAAACTATAAAGTTATTGCATCCCACACCATACAATTATCTCCAACTAGCCCAAGCCAGGAGGAATATAGCTCTACAATATATCTCTCTAACACAAACTGATGTCCGTTTGTTGTCCAGTAAAATATTTGAAAAGGGAGATAAAAATGGCCACCTGCTAACCAATCTGGTGGCTGACCCGCATCTTCAAACTATAGTCCCGAAATGGTTGTCGGGGATCGGGATCAGTGTTACTGATTCTGACGCAATCCTCCACTATTTTTTTGCCTTCTTTAGGAACTTATAGCACCAACCCCAATGCCCTGCTCCTGAGACTATCGATTCTGAACTACAAAAATTACATCTCCCCAGCCTGCCATCTGCAGAAATTGAGGCCCTAGATGTCCCAATAAAACCCCACGAGATAGAGTTGGCCATTGCCTCACTCCCTCCGTCCAAAACACGTGGCCCAGATGGCTTCCCTGGGGACTGGTAGAAAATATACACCAAGATTATAGCTTCTAAACTTCAGCTACTTTTCTCCCACTGCTAGGTTAACTCCTTACTGGCCACTATGAATGGTGCCCACATTATACTCATCCCTAAACTGTGCAAAGACCCAAAACTCTGTGCCTCTTATGGGTCTATTTCTTTATTAAACTACGACCTAAAAAAAAGGCCAAGGTCCTCGCCACTAGGTTGGTCAGAGTTCTGCTTGAACTGGTTGACACTGATCAAACCGGGGTTCATGCCAGGAAAATCCACTGACATCAACCTGCGAAGGGTTCTCACTCATCTGCAGCACCCAAATTCTCATTCTGGCGAATTTTTTTTTTTTTTTTAAAGATTGAATTTAATTTAAGTTGTTGATCATGTTTATTGAAATATGGAAAAAGTAATAATTAAATAAAGAAAAAAAAAAAGGAGATATTTTACAAAAGCCGGGCACCGTTGTCTGCTGTAGACAACAGCGCAAGCGCACTAAGCATACTGTTAGTATAGGCTAACATGCCATCACTGACGGCTCCCCCGTGCATGTGCCTGAATGATGCCATCACTGCTCCGGCCACTCACAGTGCTGGAGCAGCGATACCCGAAAGAAGATGGGTGCTTCGTGGAAGAGGGGACAGCAGTGACATTGCTGGCTCCTTTGTCAGGTAAGTGACACATAATGGGCTACTATGCGATGCATAGTAGCCCATTATGCTTTACCTTTGCAGGGAAACAAAAAGGAAGTAAACACATCAGGGTTTACTTCCTCTTTAACATTACCCCTTTAGTCTCTGACTCTGCTAAATTAAATCTATACCCCTTACTCACCCGAATCAAACTAAAACTTCAAGCTTGAAATAACCTGCCATTATCCCTCATAGGCAGGATTAGCTTACTCAAATTTAAATTCCTTCCAGTTTTTCTTTATGCTCTCAGGCACTCTCCAATTTGGATCCCCAAAGCCTTCTTTTAAAAATTTGACTATATCCCCCTTTATGTGGAAGTCTAACCCCCTCCAGAATAAATAAATCTATACTCAAAAGGTCCTGGACAGAGGGTGGTCTAGCCTGTCTGGATCTTCAGAAAAATTTCTTTGCTGCATTACTATCACACACCCATAATCGGATAGCCACTGATGATACCAATGCTGCTGTAGTCCTTGAGGCCGCACACCTTGGTTCCTACGAGGTGCTGAGAAATGCTTTATACAGGGGTGTCAGGGCCCCCTTTCCTTTAACACTTTTCATGAGGGCAGTGACCAGGGGTTGGCAACTATTGGTATGTAAACTCCAAGGGGGCCCTCACACTAGATCTGTGGATAGCCCCTTGTGGCTCCACCCACATTTATCAGAGTTTCTGACTGTCTCGAACCCAGGGTTTTGGGCTGCTTGAAGTATCAAAAAAACTGGAACATATCTGTATTAGTAGCTCCCTTCTATCCTTTGATTCCTTTAAGGAGAAATTTACGCTTACGAATCGCCAATTCTTTAGATATCTTCAAATTTTCCACGCCTTTGCTACCCAATTTTGATCCATCCCAGTGCTTCTCCTTCGGTCCAACCTTGAATCCACATTAGGGGATGTCCCGTTGGTCAAACCCACCTCTACCATTTACAAAGCTTTATTTCCCTCAGTCCACTTTGGTCTATAGGATTTGTTCTCCAAGTGGGAGGGCGAGATCCCTGATCTGGATTCAGAAGACTGGGAAGACGCCTGGGAACATCCTTTTCTACAACTTATCTCCATCAGATCAGTTGATAAAATTTAAACTGATTGACAGGGTTTTTTTTTTCACCCCAGAAATTATCCAAAATTTACCAAATTCCTCCTCCAACTGTTGGAAGTGTGGTAAAGCAGATGCTGACTTCAACCATATGTTATGGTCCTGTCCCAGGATTCAGACCTTTTGGACGGAGGTCACAAATAGTGATGGCTGAACGGTTCGCCCGGCGGTCGTTTTGCGGCAAATTTTGGCTGTTAGCAAATCGCCGGATCGGCGGACTATTGCCGCCATTCGCCCGGCGGACTTCCGTGTTTTCTGTGTAAAAGAACTTTGACCTATGATGACACATCCATCATGGGGTACAGGACAGCCAATTGAGACATTACAGCACATGGAGACTTGGTCATTCCCCCTAACTTATAAATACACCCGATCCGGCGGCCATTTTACATTCTTTCTTCTGTCACTATAGGGAGAGGTTGCTGTGTGGAGCAGGGAGAGATTGCAGTGACCCAAATCGCTAGCTTTTTGGTACACAAAAGTTATTTTCAGGACTGGTATAGGTGTTAGGTGTAGTTCAGGATATAGGTTTGAGGCAGTGCAGTGCTAGTGATTGTTGCAGCAGCCTGAGTGTCTTTTGTCAGTTTAGAGAAAGGGACAGGACAGTGTGTGCTGCAGGGAGAGTCAGTTTAATCATTAGCTGTTACTATCAGGTCCACAAAAGTGCTATTCCAGTAACCAGTTATTGTTCCAGCAGCCTCTGTTTTGTCAGTTTATATAGGGACAGGCAGGAAGCTGTGTGTGAGGCAGTGAGGGTCAGTTTAATCAGTAGCTGTTACTATATTAGGTCCACAAAGGTTCTTTTCAGGACTGGTATCAGTGGTATGGTAATAGGCTTGTACACGTATAATATTCTTTCTTCCAAATATAGAAAGAATATTATACTTGACTGCTGCCCTTCTGCTGCAGTCTGCTAATCAGTCACAACCTACTTGTTCCACAAAGGTCCTTATAAGGACTGGTAAGGTCTAGGGTGCTACAGTACATAGGGTTGAGTGAGGTACAGTCTGCTATTCTATAAGGACTGGTATAGGTCCACAATACATAGGGTTGAGGTGCACTACTGCTGACTGCTGCCCTATACTGCAGCAGTCCTTCATCAGTATAGGGACTGACGTACAGTCTGCTAATCAGTCCCACACAACCTACTTGTTCCACAAAGGTCCTTATAAGGACTGGTAACCTGGTGTAGGGTGCTACAGTACATAGGGTTGAGTGAGGTACAGTCTGCTATTCTGTAAGGACTGGTATAGGTCCACAATACATAGGGTTGAGGTGCACTACTGCTGACCGCAGCCCTATACTGCAGCAGTCCTTTATCAGTATAGGGACTGACGTACAGTCTGCTAATCAGTCACACACAACCTAATTGTTCCACAAAGGTCCTTATAAGGACTGGTAAGGTATAGGGTACTACAGTACATAGGGTTGAGTGAGGTACAGTCTGCTATTCTATAAGGACTGGTATAGGTCCACAATACATAGGGTTGAGGTGCACTACTGCTGACTGCTGCCCTATACTGCAGCAGTCCTTCATCAGTATAGGGACTGACGTACAGTCTGCTAATCAGTCACACGCAACCTACTTGTTCCACAAAGGTCCTAATAAGGACTGGTAAGGTATAGGGTACTACAGTACATAGGGTTGAGTGAGGTACAGTCTGCTATTCTGTAAGGACTGGTATAGGTCCACAATACAAAGGGTTGAGGTGCACTACTGCTGACCGCTTCCCTATACTGCAGCAGTCCTTTATCAGTATAGGGACTGACATACAGTCTGCTAATCAGTCACACACAACCTACTTGTTCCACAAAGGTCCTTATAAGGATTGGTAAGGTATAGGGTACTACAGTACATAGGGTTGAGTGAGGTACAGTCTGCTATTCTATAAGGACTGGTATAGGTCCACAATACATAGGGTTGAGGTGCACTACTGTTGACCGCTTCCCTATACTGCAGCAGTCCTTCATAAGTATAGGGACTGAGAGTTTTGTCACAGGGTCATTTAAAAAATGACAGGCAGAGGAAGAGGCAGGCCCTTCCGCAGGGGTGGTAGGGGTAGGGCAGGAGCAACAGGCTTGAGCCAAAGTGGGAAGTTGCAGAAGGTGCGTTCAATTACTTTAAAGGACGCACCAGACTTGGTTGAGTGGCTCACTCAGCCTTACTCTTCTGCACCCTCCTCATCCTCTCGATCTGCACCCTCTTTTTCACTCTCTGCTATGTGCACTCCCAAACACACTACCACCAACAACACCACCACCACCACATACCTTCTGCTTGAGTCACAGGAATTATTTTCCGATCCATATCAAGACATTTCTGATGCGCAGCCACTCTTGGTATTGGATCAGGAAGAGGAGGTAGCAACAACCACTACTCAGCAGTCTGACGACAGTACCCAGATCAGCCCAAGGAGGAGGTTGGTCCCTGGTGTTGCTGCCCACTCTACGTCAATGATGACGTATCTAGTGATGTCACGTGGGTGCCCACAAGAGAGTAAGATGAGGGGAGTTCAGAGAGAGATATGGACCAGCAGATAGGGAGGAGAAGCAGGAATAACTTACATTGCACAGGAGGGACAAAGCAGACTGCAAATGTATCAGGAGCGAGTCATCGACCATGGCGCTCCCAGGACACCGGCACATGGCTCCGCAGTGTGGGCTTTTTTTAACGTGTCCGCTGCTGACAATAGCGTTGCCATCTGCAATCTTTGCAGTCAACGCATTAGTCGCGTAAGCCCAACACTCACCTAGGGACAACCGCCTTAAGAAGGCACATGAGCAGCCATCACCGAGCCCAGTGGGAGCAACGGAACACACAAAGCCACACTCCAGGCTCTCACCATCCAGCCTCGTCTTCTACTTCTCCTTCTCCTCTCTCCTCACAATTGTCCTCCACTCCACCTTCCATCACGCCAAGCTCACATTTTTCTGCAAAAAGGCAGGCTTCCGTGGGCCTAATGTTCGAGCGTAAAAAATGATGACTCCGGATAACCCTCTTGCCCAACGGTTGACGGCTGGCTTGTCAGAACTGATAGCCTGCCAACTACTGCCATATAAACTGGTGGACTCGGAGGCCTTTCGCAAATTTGTGGCCATTGGAACACCACAATGGAAGGTCCCAGGAAGGAAGTATTTCTCACAGAAGGGCATCCCAGAGCTATATGGCCATGTTCAGCGGCAAGCGAATGTATCTCTGGCACACAGTGTCGGTGCCAAGATACATCTGATCACAGACACGTGGTCTAGCAAACACGGGCAGGGAAGGTATATCACTTTTACTGCCCACTGGGTGAACCTTCTGACGGCCGTCAAGCATGCAACCCGTGGCACCCATGTAGATTTGGTTTTACCGCCACGGATTGCATGCAGGCCTGGCTCTTCTTCTCCTCCTCCTCCTCCTACTCCATCCTCCTCCCTCTCCTCCTCGGCTGACTCCTCCTTTTCCGCTGCTAGCGTCTCTTCCGCTGCGCCGCCCAAGCTCCCCAGAACCTATTCGACATGCCAGGTGAGACATTGCCATGCCGTGCTGCGTCTGTTGTGCCTGGAAGCCAAGAGCCACACTGGCCCGGCACTCCTTTCAGCTTTGCGTTCACAGGCAGATCAGTGGCTAACACCGCTCAATTTGACAGTTGGTAAAGTGGTGTGTGACAACGGTGCCAATCTGCTTAGCGCATTGAAACAGGGCAAAATCACGCACGTGCCGTGCATGGCACACGTCTTAAACTTGGTCGTGCAGCGATTCGTTGTCAAATACCCTGGGGTCCAGGACATCTTGCGGCAGGCAAGGAAAATCTCGGGCCATTTCAGAAGATCTTACACGGCCATGGCTCGCCTTGCTGACATTCAGCGGCGACACAATCTGCCGGTCAGACATCTTATTTGCAATTGCCCGACGCGATGGAACTCAACCTTCTATATGCTTGATAGGCTGCTCCAGCAGAAACGTGCAGTTAACGTCTACCTGTATGAACTCTGCGGCAGAACAGGTTCTGGGGAGCTGGGTTTTTTTTCACCGTGCCAGTGGCTGCTCATGCGCGACGCATGCAGACTTCTGCGGCCATTTGAGGAGATCACCAAACTGGTCAGTCGCAGCCATGGCGCCATCAGTGACATGGTACCTTATGCCTTCTTTATGGAGCGTGCATTGCGGCGTGTCATTGATCAAGCTGTGGAGGAGCAGGAGCGGGAAGATGAGGAAGTCACAATGCTGGATGAATTCCCAGGGAGGGCTACTCTATCTGAGACAAATCAACAACAGGAGTCTGAAGAGGAGTCAGAGGAGGATGGTGCCGGGGCGGATGAGGAGGAGCAAGAAGAGCATGCTTTAAACCTTTCTGGGACCCCTGTTGTTGTGCGTGGATGGGGAGAGGAGAATAAAGAGGACGACATTATCCTGGATGATGAGCAGGAGCCAGGCCACCACACCGCTTCCACTTTAGTGCAAATGGGGGCCTTCATGCTCCAGTGTTTTAATAGGGACCCCCGTATAAAAAGCATAAGGGTCAAGGACCAGTACTGGGTGGCAACGTACTTAGACCCCTGGTACAAACACAAAATGGCGGAAAAGCTACCGCCGTCACAGAGGGCTGTCAGAATGCAGCACTTCCAGGCTTTGCTTCGAAAAATGCTGCATTCTGCTTTTGCGTGCGCTGACAGAGGAGCAATTCCCACTCCTAAAGAAGGAGTTGCGGGTACCAATCCAACAGCGCCTGCAAGAAGAGGCCGGTTTGAAGATGTGTTGGTGACTTCGGATATGAGGTCATTCTTTCAGCCGACCCATCGACAGGTGTCATCCGGATCCAGCATCAGAGAACGCCTAGACCATCAGGTGTCCGACTACATCGGGTTAACGGCTGATGTGGACTCTCTGAGGAGTGATGAACCCCTGGACTACTGGGTGGGCAGGCTTGAACTCTGGTCAGAGCTTTCCCAATTTGCAATCGAACTGTTGGCTTGCCCCTCGTCCAGTGTCCTGTCCGAAAGGACGTTCAGCGCAGCAGGGGGGGTCGTGACCGATAAGCGTACTCGCCTAGCTCACGACAGTGTTAACTACCTCACATTTCTAGAAATGAATGAGGCATGGATCTCGGAGGAATTCAACACATGTGACCAGTAGACCATGTATATGTCTATAAACATTTTTTTAAATCGAGCACACAGACCTTCTTTCTTCATTTGGCTCACTTCCTTGTCCAAAAAAAGCACACCGTACTATATGCCCGTACCCTCCTCTTTGAAGAGGTTGAGCGGTGTCATATTTCTACTGGGGCTGCTTATTATGAGGGGCTCCCACCATCCCTGTGCTGTACTGACTTCCTCCTGGGGCTGCTTATTATGAGGGGATCCCACCATCCCTGTGCTGTGCTGACTTCCTCCTGGGGCTGTACCTCTGCTGTGCATATTATGAGGGGCTCCCACCATCCCTGTGCTATGCTTATTATGAGGGGCTCCCACCATCCCTGTGCTGTGCTGACTTCCTCCTGGGGCTGCTTATTATGAGGGGCTCCCACCATCTCTGTGCTATGCTGACATCCTCCTGGGGCTGCTTATTATGAGGGGCTCCCACCATCCCTGTGCTGTGCTGACTTCCTCCTGGGGCTGCTTATTATGAGGGGCTCTCACCATCCCTGTGCTGTGCTGACTTCCTCCTGGGGCTGTACCTCTGCTGTGCATATTATGAGGGGCTCCCACCATCCCTGTTCTATGCTTATTATGAGGGGCTCCCACCATCCCTATGATGTGTTGACTTCCTCCTGGGGCTGTACCTCTGCTGTGCATATTATGAGGGGCTCCCACCATCCCTGTGCTATGCTCATTATGAGGGGCTCCCACCATCCCTGTGCTGTGCTGACTTCCTCCTGGGGCTGCTTATTATGAGGGGCTCCCACCATCCCTGTGCTATGCTGACATCCTCCTGGGGCTGCTTATTATGAGGGGCTCCCACCATCCCTGTGCTGTGTTGACTTCCTCCTGGGGCTGTACCTCTGCTGTGCATATTATGAGGGGCTCCCACCATCCCTGTGCTATGCTCATTATGAGGGGCTCCCACCATCCCTGTGCTATGCTCATTATGAGGGGCTCCCACCATCCCTGTGCTATGCTCATTATGAGGGGCTCCCACCATCCCTGTGCTATGCTGACTTCCTCCTGGGGCTGCTTACGGTGCAGGTGTCAGTGCTTTATGTCACGCTGCTGATGTCAGTGCTCTCTATCACGGTGCTGCTGTCAGTGCTGTATATCACGGTGCTGGTGTTAGTGCTTTATGTCACGCTGCTGATGTCAGTGCTCTCTATCACGGTGCTGTTGTCAGATCACTCTATCACGGTGCAGGTGTCATTGCTGTATGTCACGCTGCTGATGTCAGTGCTCTCTATCACAGTGCTGGTGTCAGATGACTCTATCACGGTGCAGGTGTCATTGCTGTATGTCACGCTGCTGGTGATCATCTCCTGCACCCTCTTCTTTGCCTACCCTGGTCCCTGACCTTCCCTCTCCTCCATTGCCTTCATGCGCTCCACAGTCCTGAATTGTCACAACAATTTCCCATATAAAAAAAGAATGCTTGTAGTTGTCGATCCCAGATTCACCTCATACATGTGTTATGTCATTGGCCATGTGGTGGGACTATGTTTGCACAGCTATTAATTATTTTGTGGCTGCAAATTTGACCTGTAGGTTTGCAAAGTTCGCCTCCCATTGAAGTCAATGGGGCCCGCCACGAACGTTCCGGTTCGCAAACTATCGGCCGCGTTCGCGGTCCACGTTCGTGAAACGTCCTGTCGGAAGTTCGTCCATCACTAGTCACAAACTTCATTGGAACTTTGACCATGATTCATGTTCCCCTGAATGTGTCGATCTGCTTGCTGGGTCTGGTGGGCTCCCTGGCCCACTGTCCAGCAACCAGAACTCTAATAGGACTCCTATTATTTTATGCTAGCAAGGTTTTACTCATAAAATGAAAACAATCAGAGGTACCCACTTTGAATTCATGGAAATCATTGATCAACTCAGCGGTGCCACTATACAAAGTACCCTATCTCGCCAGATGCTGCCCAGCTAAGTTTTACAAAATTTGACACGTGTGGTTAGAATCAGACATCACGAACGCAACACAATAGGATACAGATCCCTTTGTTTGTTTACTTTAACTAAATGTTTTGTAGCGGTGAAGACCTAATATTGCAGTTATCTGAAGGTAAACCGAGATGCGTTATCCCCAACCTCAGCATCTCTCCCTGAAGTGGTCACCTGAAGTATACGATCTGGTATTCTTCCCCGTATCCCTCCAATTTGACAACACGAGCAGTTTAAGTTTGTAGTTGTTTCCAAAGAATGCATTAGTTCTTATAGGACTGTTACAATGTATGTTGTTTAAACCAGGTTATGCCCAGAGGCTTTTTCATGTAACCCTCTTTTTCACACGAAAACTCAATATAAAGTATTTAAAAAAAAAGTATAAAGATGTCAGAGTAATCAGTGGTTAGAGAATGTGTCTTTGTTGCAGGTTAATCAAGGATAGGTAAAAGAATAATTGTAGTTCACCGTCAACAAACGTTATGATTCCCATGTTTTTGCCATCTTGCATTCTCTTTTAGTGAGTAAACATGTACTCCCAGATAACATCTCTAGGTCTAGACAAGGGTCTGGAGAAGGGAGTCAGCAAAGAGCCCTGTGTGCTCTGTCTAGGTTTTTTTTTTTTTTGTAATTCCTTTATTTGTCAAAGAAAATTACCCGTAACAATCAAGTAAAATAGTATTTACAGTATCTCAAATAGAAAACAAATAGGCAAATAATCGGAGGCCCAAAAACAATGGGCCCGGCATTGCACAGAGTATGTGGTCATAACAGCATATACTTATTGATAGATAGTGCTCAGTGCGTCACACTATGGTGTCTTAGATATATTTATGAAGATGGTCAAGGCACATGTGCTGCAATGAATGAAACAGTGAGACAGACTCTAATACCACATATAATATTCCATGGAGTAAGGTAACTTAGCTTGGAATTTTCCAGGTAGCGTAGTGGGAGTTAGTACTTCCCCTGGGTCTAACAAGCCCAGCGATGGGGCAATATGAAAGCAGGATATGAACCAGGATACACATCATATCTGAAAGGTGTATCCTATCACTGGGTTTTCAAAGGGTAACTAAAAAGGGGGGGGGGTGTAAGGCAGGAAGAACAACCAGAATGGTGGGGGGGGTAGATGTTGGGGGTAAGTGTCCCTCATGCAGAAGAGACTGGATGGGGGGAAGAAAGTAAATAGAAAGAGAGGGCGTAGAGGACCTCTCACCCAGGGAGTCGAGCTAGTTCTGAGGAGGCTAGCTCCTATGTGCCACCTCCTGTATTTATGCGTTGGTGTACACAAAGTGGTTCCAGGGTCACCAGGTCTCTCGGAAAGGTCTCCAGGGTTGCCAACCACCAGGAAATTTACTGACAGTTTATAAAAATCTGTGATTTTTTTACAACTGCCAGTAAATATCAGGGGCTGATCATTTTATGATGTGTTGACTTTTTAAGTGTAAATCAAGAAAATTACATTGTTATAGGTATTGTCAGTGTTTCAATATCATGTTTATACTGTTCAAATATTCATTGGGTTAGTTTTCAATAGGAACTCTGTAATTTCTCAGGTTGTCAGTAAAAAATGTGCTCCGCCAGTACATTTTCCATGTTTTGCCAGTAAAAAATGCAGCGGGAGGTTGGCAACCTTGTTTGATGGGGGGGTTTTCTGATCTCCAACAAAAGGAGATGCATGCCCTGGCTGCATTTAGCAGTTGGATTGTAAGAGAAGCCATATATTTCCTGATCGATCTGTCTGAGAGATGAAGCAGGCAGGCCTCCGGGTTCCCTTCTAGGTCAACGTTGGTCAGGTGCTTGACTGTGCAGATCACTTCACGCCAAAAGGGGGCAAGTTTGGGACAATCCCATAAGATACGCAACATCGTCCCTTCACATCTCTGCAGCCCCAACAGACAGTGGGGACCGGCGAGGGGAAACGGTGCAAAGTGGTAGGCACTCTGTACCACCTGGTCAAGATTTTGTAACCTGTCTCCTGGATCCTTGTGGCTATGGAGGACTTCTGGGAGAAATGAAGGCTCTTCTCTTTCTGAGAGTCTGTAAACTGGGTGCCCAAGTCTAAATCCCATTTGGTTAGGAAGGGTGGGGTATATCCATCCGCCGGCTGAATCAGAGATGCATATATTCTTGAGAGGCCGTGGCAGACTGGTTCCCCCCAGCAACAGAGGTGTTCCAGTTCCGTAAGTTGCCAAAAGGCGCCCTGCGTCTGTAGACACCCAAGCAGAAAGTTGCGTAGCTGGAAACCGCTCCAGAAGTCCAGCAGTGAATCAGTGGCAGATACTCCTGCCGAGCGGGTGAGTTGGCCATCGGCACCCACAAAGTCACATAAGTGCAGACTCCCACTTGTGACTCAACGCTGGAAGTGGGGATTCTGAAGGCCTGGAGGAAATTCCAGGTTGCCCAATACCGGTACCATAGTAGAGGGCAGAGGCGACCCTGAAGTATTTCTAAATGTTTCCCTGACCACCAGAGGAGTGCTGCCCAGTGTGGGGTGTTCAGTGAGGGCCCTTGGGAGAGGTGATGAAATTCTTGGCCAATTTGTAGCTGTGTAGCCTTCATCTCTATGGTCACCCACTGTTTCGCTGCTGTGTGACAATGCCAGTCCACCAACACCACCAGCTCACCACCATGGCTTTAAAGATGAGGGAGATGCTGTGGTACACCGTGGGGAATGCCCCATTGGTCACCTTAGGGATTTGATCACCATGGAAGTGCATTTCCTGGAGGAAAGCGACTTGAGTCTTGCCCTCCCACAGCCCAGCCAAAAGCTGGGAGCATTTCAGGCATGTTTAAGTCCCGTACATTGAGGGAGGTGACCTTGAAGAGAACCATAGTGTCAGCTGGCCAGAATGTGACCACAATATAGTGTGAGATTCCACTCCTGCTGGAGTAGTGCACCTGTGTGAGAGGTTGAGATTGGAGTAGGTAAGTAGATGGCAGGAAAGGAGAGAGGACAAGTGAGAAAAAGTAGAGAAATCTGAGACAAGGGGGAATGGGAGGAGGGGGTGAGAGGGTGAGGGGGAGGAGTGGTGAGGGGGGATCTGTCTAAAATGTCAGGGACCTGAGGACTCCGACTCAGCACACAGGTGATGGAGTGGGAGTCCGCCCTAGTTGGGGGTGGTAGAGGTGGTGTAGAGTGCCCGAAGTGGGCAGTAGGGTTCAGGTTTAAACAACAAAAAAAAACCCAATATATTTGGAGGTGTACAGGAAGAGAGCAACAAGGAACACATTATAAGTAATGACATTATAACACATGAGTAAATAGGCAAATCATACAACAATAAAATAGCAATTTAAAATGCAAATATCACTGATATAATATACCAATATATATATATATATATATATATATATATATATATATATATATATATCACTGATTCCAGCGCTCAATGGATAACTACCTAATAAAGCTGCTGTTATAATCATAAAACGTATCTATACACATATATAGTAATAATATTTCAAACAAAGTCGCAAACAATGCCACTATATTAACAGCGCTACTAATAAATCGAATAATCCACTAAAAGAATAATTATATAAACAAAAACTTCATAACAATTAGAGGGAATAGGAAAAGTCCATAAAATCCTAAAGGTAGGTAATTCTTGAAGTGCAGTATAGTGCTCCACTAAGTTCCCAAAGAAAAGAGGAGGGATCCTTTTAAACAGATTCACCACACAGCAATCTTGTAAGAGAAACTTTATGCTCTGTGTCGCCCCTTTCAGTCATGCACTTACCGTCACAAGGGTTGGTTATAAGCACTTCTCAAATCCCCCTTATTCAGTTTGATATGGATACTCCGGTAGGGACACCAAGAAAATCTCCAAACAGTATTTATCAAATGGAAAGCTTATTAACGATCAGGTTTTATTGGTATTGTCATATAAAAAACAAAAACAGCGATCCATGGTGTAACCCGTTTAATTAGTAAATCACACTCCACACACATTAAAATCCTGCTTACAATATAAATACTTTAGGTATTCGCATAAAATCACATTCATATGTGCCATTAGTACCGCACAGTCTTGTCTCACCACTCCCCAATTTAAGATGTTTAATAACCGGCAGAAACAGCAAGTCCTGGGAAGACCAGCATTCATACACTGACACAGCACAGCTGCACAGTCATGCCCATACGCGTTTCGTCATCACGTCTTTGTCGTGGGCGTGGCTATGCAGAGCAGCAAGTCCTTTATATTGGGAGAAGATCAGACGGCAGACCACCCCCACCGAATGAACTTTCTACTCATGAATACATAAATGCACAGAAAACACTAGACAACCGTCGTGCGGTGATCATAGTCCTCTGCATTAGTGAACAAAGTGCGGTAAAAACAATACACAGCCGCATATTCATGACAGCATTCTTCATGACAATATGGATCACATAAAAAATATATATGAAAAAACCATATATACCACTGGCACGCTCAAAAATCAAACATCAATAAAAAATACCGCTGCGAGATGCTAGTTAACACCAGCACTAACATGGACAGAGATCATAACAAAAGCCGCCATTTGACGCTAACAAATGCCAGCGCTAATGCAGACAAAGGATAAACTGGGCCGACGCTCCAGCACACACTACCTTCATCGGTGGAATGCGTTACAAAGTAAGTTACCATAATAACACATAGCAAGATGAAAAAGGAAATAAATAAAAAAATATAAAAATAAAAATGCAAATAAAAATAAATGAACAAAATAAAATGAAATGAGAAAAGATGAATAAAAAAAGAAGAAAATAAAATAAAATAAAAATATGCAAAATGAGAACAAAAATAATATTAATAAAAAGCAAAGGAAATGTATAAAGAATTAAAAAATAAATATAAAAATCAAAATGAAAATAAGAATAAAAATAAAAATGAAAATAAAATAAAACTAAAAATAATGATAAATTAAAAATAAAAATACAAATCCAAACAAGAATAACAAACAAAAACAAAAGAAAAAGTAAAAAATGTATTAAAAGGAGATACCTAGAAGAAACTAATTAAATTCACCATTGATTACCCTACTACTCCAAGTACACCTCCCTATCTACTCAATAACTATTCTACGTACTTTAATAGTAACAGGGAACCATCAATTCATAAGATTCATAAACATCACAAATGTTAGAGATATTTAAAATATTTAAAATATTTGAAGGTGTAAACACAACCCCAATATTATCATTGAGGGGGCCAGCCCTATAATATAAGCAAAAAGCTCACTCATCATTTTCATAATAATAAAATACTCGCTACCCTCAATGACACATTGGGATAATTACCATGCTTTTCACCAAACATGATACATAACATCATATTTAGTAGTCACTAATGAAACAATTTAAGTCGAGTTCGATATTCATTCCATTTGGATTTAAAGTATTAGAGAAAGATCCACTCAGTCTCACGTTTGGACAACTCACGTACACTATTACTACCTCTCCAGGACGGGTGAATCTTATCAAAATTTCAGGGCACTAGGGTCCCTGTCATGTTTCTGCCTGAAATGTAAGGAAATGCTGTGATCCTTATAGCCGATTAAGATATTATAGATGTGTTCAGAAACCCTTTTGGCAAGAGTTCTGTTTGTCCTGCCTATGTATATTAATCCACATGGGCACTCCAAAGCGCACACCACATGGGTAGTCATACATGAACTAAACTCCTTTATTTCAAAGACCCTACCATTCGCTGTGGAGGTAAAGTGACTTAAACCCCTCAAATGGGTGTTGACCTGCTGACAAGATTTACATTTCCGACAGGCAAAAAAATACAAAAATATAAAATAAAAATAAAGAATAAAATGGAAAAAAATAGTCTAATAAAAAGACTAATACAACAAAAACAGGGCAGACCCTGTGTATCAAAGCAAGGGCAGTATGTTCAAACACCCTGCTCCCTGTTAGTCTGCACATAGATAGCATAACACAAATGATATTAATGAAATAAAATGGAAATGGGGAACAAAATGTAATTTAAAGGAGAAAAAACTTCCTATCCTCCCACCAACTCAAATTGTTAACAGAAATAGAACCCTCCCAAAATATTGTCATGTATTTTTCAACATGTTTACAACATACATAAGAAAGAAATTTCACAAATTATCTATGAATGCATTGACATCTACGTCTACATTAAGCCCAAAAGGGGCATAACATTTAATTTTATGGATCCAAGCCATTTCTAATCTCGATATACCTCTAACTACGGAACCCCCCCTCCAGGGTAGATTGAATTTGTCTATACCCAAAAATATGGTTTTAGCCGGATTTTTATTATGACATTCCAAGTAATGCCTGGATACGGAATGCTTCGGAAAACCGTTAATGATGTAAGTTATGTGTTCATTTAGATGTACACAAAGTGCCCGTTTGGTCCTCCCAACGTATTGAAGCCCACATGGGCATTGAAGAAGGTAGACGACTCTTTTGGTGGTGCAAGTGATAAGTGGTCTAATGGTGTGCACACATGACGTGCTAGATGATACAAATGAATGAGTACGCCTCTGTGTGCACCCACTTAGAGAACAAACTCGACATCTGCGACATTGGTAATAACCCATCAGATGCTCAAAAAAACAGATTTTAGAAATGGGGGATTCAAAACATTGGGAGCCAACTTATCCCTGAGTGCAGGGGCACCCTTGTACACTACCCGTGGTCTAACTGGTATAACTTCATTAAGAACTGGATCATTACCTAAAATATGCCATTATTTACTAATAATCTTTTTTATAGCATGATGTTGCACTGAGAATGTTGTTGCAAATGGAAACAATCCCATCTGATCATACAAATTCATCTTTACTTTCTCCTTTAATAGCTCTCTTCTATTGATAGCCTTAGCTGCTTCTTTTTTTTAAAAAAAAATGTTTATTCGGTTTTACAAACAAACAAAAAAAAAAATCACATAATACAGCCGGATAGCTTTACAGAGACAAAAATCTGCATAATAAAGCAGCCAACAATACAAGTACACCAGTTCTACAAGTCAACAGTGTAACCCTTGGATGACAATCAGTTATAGAAAGTGAGACAAATGGTAGGAAATAACTAAAATAAAACAAACAGCAGCACAATTAAAGGTCTAAGTCGTCAAGGGGGCTTGAAGTTAGCCGGATCTCCACTTGAAATTAATTTAAGTCTACCCAGAGATCCTGTTAGGTTGTGTCGGAGATACCATTCCGTGTATCGAAACGGTTGCATGGCCCTCTGAAGGTCCGAGTGTGGCAGTGTGGCTTCCATGTATGTGCGCCACCTCGCAAAAAAGTGGCGGGTGGGTTTAGGATTCCTGGTAATGGTATCCAGCCTCTCCATGTAGAAAAGTGACTCAATAGCCTTTTGAACCATGGGTAGTGAAGGTGGTGTCTTGGAGATCCAGGTTTGCATAATGGTCCTGCGGGCAACAAGGAGGCCCAGTTGGGCCCATTGTGAAACTGGGGTCCAACTCTGATCTCCCGACGGAGCGGTTTGAGGAACATAGCCAAAAAGGCAGAGCGCAATCTCTCTTGGAATCCGTTGGTGAGAAACAGAACCAACATAGGCAGTCACTGCAGTCCAGTAGCTTTCAATGGTAGGACAGTCCCAAAGACGATGTAATAACGTAGGGTGAGGCTCAGAACACCAAGGACAGATTTTCAAGTTACCTTAGCTGCTTCTAAGGCTGGTCTGAGTATTTTATCCTCATAACCCTTATCGATAAAACATTTGGAAAGAATGTCTGACTGTGTATTGAAAAGATCCAAATCTGTGCAATTCCTCCTTAATCTCAAATACTGACTCTTGGGTATAGACTTCAGCCAAACTGGATGATGGCAGCTGTCTGTTGGAATATATGAATTCCTATCTGTACTTTTGAAGAAAGTAACACTCGTCACATGGGGTTTATAGTGATCACTCTTTGCCGATATTTCCTTTGATGTGCATAGGAACCATTGCTGGAGATCCTATGTCCATGTTAGTATATATGCAAATTATTTGTTAAGAAATATTTGTGGGATAGCGCAGTTATATTTTTTGTTTTCTGAGTCAGAGATGCCTGACTTAAATTATAAATTCCACTCATTTCGTCTCCCTTCTTCTTTTTTTGCTGTAGCCTCCTTCCGGCTCTACAACCCCTTCTTGAAACGGCCTTAACACTCTGTTTGGGCTACGTGGCATTCCCCACTCGGGAGGGTTCCACCACTCTTGATCATTGTATGGAATGGGGGGAAGGAGGGACGTCCCCTCCACGGACGGCCTCCCTGGGGTCTGCTTCTCCACTGGCCTCTCCTGCCTCTCCTTAAAAAAGATGGCCTATGTGGATATTGTGGGGGATAATTATTGTGTACATTAATGAGAGGGTCAAAACATTTTTGTGTACTCACTGTATATATGTTCTGATTACCATACTCAGGATGACCACCCGAATATCCTAATCCTCTATTTTGGCCTTTAGAGTTCTGATTCCCATTGCCCCCTCCATTAACCCTGGGGGCTATCTTTGTTCCTCCCTTTATTTGGGGGAGCCTTAACGGCTGCCAAATTTCTTCCAAGTCCCTCCCTTCCAGGGGGGTTGGGCACGGGCAATGTCATCTCTTCTGTCTCTAATCCTCTTTCCGACAAACTATTTCCGTCCTGCCAACTATAAATAGAATTACTCTTAAAATCACTAATATCTCGCCGGAATTTTTTTAATTTTTTCTTTTGGGTATCTCTATCCACCTTTTCCAATCTCTTTCAAATTTCATTATTAAAATTAATTAATTGTGGTGTATCTTTAATAGGATCAAGTTTATTTTGTAATTCAGAAATCTTTTTTTCCCAAAAGGGTAATTTTCTTTAACAGGATCCCTACCATCTATACATTACCAAAGGTCCACAAACATCCATTGGAGGCCCCTGCTAGACCTATTGTGAATGGGATTAACTTAGTAACATCTAGGATTGGGTAATATTTGGACCACTTCCTCCAAATGAGTGTTGTTCGCACAAGGGCATATTTGAAAGATACCACTAACTTTCTACAGCTGTTAAAAGAAGTTAAGTTTATTGAAGGTACTGACATTTTTCTTGTTACTGCGGATGTATCGTCGCTATATACGATCATTCAGCATGAGGACGCTTTATTGGCTTTAAATTGGGCGTTTTGCCAGAGAGAGGACCTCCCCTTTATCCAAAAAAGATTTTTGAGAATGGCCTTAGAGTTTTTCCTTTCTCATAATTATTTTTGGTGCGATGGAAAGTTCTATAGTCAGAGGAAAGGTGTTGCAATAGGTGCAAAATTTGCACCCAGCCTCGCCAATCTCTTTATGAGTGAGTGGGAGGATAAGTGGATCTTCGGTGACCGACGGAGGGAGTTGATATTCTATCAACGGTACATCGATGATTTGTTTTTATTTGGCAGGGGTCCAAGGAATCCCTGAAGGCCTACTCTGAATGGTTAAATACTAATAAAAATAATATTAAGCTTGAGTTTAGTTGGAATAGTGAGATGATCCATTTTTTGGATGTGACAATAATGAAAGGACAAAGTACTTTACAGACTAAGGCCGCGTACACACGGGCGGACTGTTCGCCCAACTTTGTCCGCTGAACAGTGTTTCAGCGGACAGTCCGCTCATGTGTGGGCTTCAGCGGACTGTTTCAGCGGACAGTCTGACGAACAAAGTTTTTCGGAATTTCCGTAAGACTGTCCGCCCAAACTTGGTTTCAGCGGACAGTCCGCTCATGTGTAGGCTCGTTCGACAGACTAAGTTTCGCGCATGCTCAGAAAGGATTTACACGGCGAAGGTTGCATTGCAGTGTATTGGATGTCGAATTTCTCGTCCCGTCGTACGTGCCGTTCACGTCATCGCGCACGCTTTCAGCGGACTGTTCGTTCATCGTGTGTGGTCAAGTCCGTTCATGCAAATTTGGAGCGGACTGTTTGTCGGATTGTTTGACGAACTAAGTTGGGCGAACAGTCCGCCCGTGTGTACGCGGCCCCTATATTCCTATTAATAGTGGCCATCACCCCTTATGGCTGCAAAATATCCCTAAGGGACAGTTCCTGCGGATTCGCAGAAACTGTTCCCGTGATGTAGACTATCTGATACAAGCACAATTAGTTAAAAAGAAATTTCAGGAAAAGGGGTATGAACCCAAACGACTAGATCAGATCATGAAGGAGGTTTTGGATACTCCTCAGGAAATATGTTTACGGACAAAGTTAAAAGATCAGGATATTAAACATGAATGGGGATTTATTAGTACTCTTCATGGTCAATATAAGGAGGTGGAGGCCATGTTCAGGAAACATTGGGATATCCTGAGGTTAGATCGGGTTTTAAAGGAGGTTATTCCGGAAACCCCCCCCTTTTATATATAGGCAAACCCAATCTTTTGGGGATAAGATTGTGAAAAAAGTGTTAGATCCTCCTGCTCGCCCACAGATGTTTTGGGATCGAGCGGGCTTTTATGCCTGTTGGAAATGTAAATCTTGTCAGCAGATTGACACCCATTTGAGGGGTTTAAGTCACTTTACCTCCACAGCGAATGGTAGGGTCTTTGAAATAAAGGCGTTTATTTCATGTATGACTACCCCCGTGGTGTACGCTTTGGAGTGCCCATGTGGGTTAATGTACATAGGCAGGACAAAAAGAACTCTTGCCAAAAGGGTTTCTGAACACATCTATAATATCTTAACCGGCTATAAGGATTACAGCGTTTCCTTACATTTCAGGCAGAAACATGACAGGGACCCTAGTGGCCTGAAATTTTGGGGTATTGATAAGATTCACCCATCCTGGAGAGGTAGTAATATTGTACGTGAGTTGTCCAAATGTGAGACTGGGTGGATCTTTCTCACTAATACTTTAAATCCAAATGGAATGAATATCGAACTCGACTTAGATTGTTTCATTAGTGACTATTAAATATGATGTTATGTATCATGTTTGGTGAAAAGCCTGGTAATTATCCCATGTGTCATTGAGGGTAGCGAGTATTTTATTATTATGAAAATGGTGAGTGAGCTTTTTGCTTATATTATAGGGCTGGCCCCCTCAATGATAATATTGGGGTTGTGTTTATACCTTCAAATATTTAAAATATTTAAAATATCTCTAACATTTGTGATGTTTATGAATCTTATGAATTGATGGTTCTCTGTTACTATTAAAGTACGCAGAACAGTTATTGAGTAGATAGGGAGGTGTACTTGGAGTGGTAGGGTAATCAATGGTGAATTTAATTAGTTTCTTCTTGGAATCTCCTTTTAATTAATGTTTTACTTTTTCTTTTGTTTTTGTTTGTTTTTCTTGTTTGGATTTGTATTTTTATTTTTAATTTATCATTATTTTTATTTTATTATTTATTTATTTTTATTTTTATATTTATTTTTTCATTCTTCATGCATTTCCTTTGCTTTTTATTATTATTATTTTTGTTCTCATTTTGCATATTTTTTTTCTTCTTTTTTATTAATTTCATTTTATTTTGTTGATTTATTTTTATTTTTATTTGCATTTTTATTTTTATATATTTTTTTAATTTCCTTTTTCATCTTTCTATGTGTTATTATAGTAACTTACTTTGTAATGCAGTGCACCGATGACGGCGCTGTGCGTTGGAGCGTCGGCCCAGTTTGTCCTTTCTCTGTGTTAGTGTCAAATGGCAACTTTTGTTATGATCCCTGTCCGTGTTAGTGCTGGTGTTAACTAGCATCTCGCAGTGGTATTTTTTATTGATGTTTGATTTTTGAGCATGCCAGTGTAGGTGTTTGTCTCTGGTGGAATAGATTGTGTAATGTGGTGTAATGGTTTTTTCATATATATTTTTTATGTGATCCATATTATCATGAAGAATGCTGTCATGAATATGCGGCTGTGTATTGTTTTTACCGCACTTTGTTTACTAACGCAGAGGACTATGATCACTGCGCGGCGGTTGTCTAGTGTATTCTGTGTATTTATGTATTCATGAGTAGAAAGTTAATTCGGTGGGGGTGGTCTGCCGTCTGATCTTCTCTCAATATAAAGGACTTGCTGCTCTGCATAGCCACGCCCACCGACGAAGACGTGATGACGAAACTAAGTTTCCTTAGTATTTAGCGAAGAGAAATGCAAGATTTTCCTTTCTTTTATGGAATTAATAGAGCACACAACACAGCTGTTACATTTATAAAAAAACTATCAAGTTTTGAAAGAAACCCCCCCCCCCCCCCCCCCCACGGACAGTCAAGAAAAAATAAATAAATAAATATTTTTTTAAAACTGGCCCTTTAAAAAAAAAACATTTAAAAAAAAAAAGGATCATAAGTTCACTGTGTTCGGGCGCCGTACACAGTGCACTATGAGAAGTGCCACGTCTATGCAATCACGAGATTGCAGACGTGGCGCTTCATTTGCGGGCTTAAAACATCGCGCCCGTAGCTTCCGCATTAGTATGCATATAATATGCATTGCTATTGCCGGGTGCTTTGAGTGACACTCAGTTATGATGTCACTTCCGCTTTTATCTCCCAGTGCGCCCGAGCACAGGAAGCATGTGGAGTGGACTCAACTACTGCCGTGTGACTACGCAGTCACACGGAGAGAAGACATCCTTCTCAGCCTGGCTGATATGCAAGGAAGGAGGCAAAGGAGGTGCCAGGACAGCTGTCACTAGCCACGGATTGTAGTTTGCTCAGGAGGGAGCCTCATTATGAGAAATGTAAGTCATCATCAACTGTCTATCTCCCACCCAGTGTCTCTCTCTCTCTCTCTCACACACCCACTCTATCTATCTATCTGTCTGACCCAGTATCTATCTGTCTCACCCAGTGTCTGTCTGTCTGTGTGTCTGTCTCACCCAGTGTCTATCTGTGTGTCTGTCTCACCCAGTGTCTGTCTGTCTGTCTCACCCAGTGTCTGTCTCACCCAGTGTCTGTGTGTCTGTCTCACCCAGTGTCTGTGTGTCTGTCTCACCCAGTGTCTGTCTCACCCAGTGTCTGTGTGTCTGTCTCACCCAGTGTCTGTGTGTCTGTCTCACCCAGTGTCTGTGTGTCTGTCTCACCCAGTGTCTGTGTGTCTGTCTCACCCAGTGTCTGTGTGTCTGTCTCACCCAGAGTCTGTGTGTCTATCTATCTATTTATCTCACCCACTATATCCATCTATCTCACCCACTATATCCATCTATCTCACCCACTATATCTATCTATCTATCTATCTATCTATCTATCTATCTATCTATCTATCTATCTATCTATCTATCTATCTATCTATCTATCTATCTCTCTATCTCACCCAGCATCTCTCTATCTCACCCAGCATCTCTCTATCTCACCCAGCATCTATCTCTCTCACCCAGCATCTCTCTATCTCTCTCACCCAGCATCTCTCTATCTCTCTCACCCAGCATCTCTCTATCTCTCTCACCCAGTATATCTCTATCTCTCTCACCCAGTATATCTCTATCTCTCTCACCCACTATATCTCTATCTCTCTCACCCACTATATCTCTATCTATCTATCTATCTATCTATCTATCTATCTATCTATCTATCTATCTATCTATCTATCTATCTATCTATCTCACCCAGCATTTATCTCACCCAGCATCTCTCTATCTCTCTCACCCAGCATCTCTCTATCTCTCTCACCCAGCATCTCTCTATCTCTCTCACCCAGCATCTCTCTATCTCTCTCACCCAGCATCTCTCTATCTCTCTCACCCACTATATCTCTATCTATCTCACCCAGCATCTATCTCTCTCACCCAGTATCTCTCTATCTCTCTCACCCAGTATCTCTCTATCTCTCTCACCCACTATATCTCTATCTCTCTCACCCACTATATCTCTATCTCTCTCACCCACTATATCTATCTATCTATCTATCTATCTATCTATCTATCTATCTATCTATCTATCTATCTATCTATCTATCTATCTATCTATCTATCTATCTATCTATCTATCTATCTATCTCACCCAGTATCTCTCTATCTCTCTCATCCACTATATCTATCAATCTATATCTCTATCTCACCCAGTATCTCTATCTATCTCTGTCTATCTCTATCTAACCATCTCTCTCATTCTCCCCCTCCCATCCAATATCTACCTGTCTGTCTATCTCTCCCACCCAGTGTCTAAATCTGTAGGCTCTATTGCGGGCGAGTGATTGGGGGGGGGGTTAGGGTTTGGTAAGGGCCTTTTTGCGCCCCCCCACAAAAAATGGAGCACCAGCCGCCACTGAATCAATCTATCTGCAAGGACTTTAGCCTGTATATCAAAGTCCTCAACTCAAGTGCAGTTACGTCTCATGCGAATAATTTTGCTTTTAGGGAGCGAATCCAACCATGCGCTGTGATTAGGGATGAGCTTCGTGTTCGAGTCGAACGTACGTTCGACTCGAACATTGGCCGTTCGTTGGCGATTGGCGAATTCCGAACGTTTTGGCCGTTCGCGTCAAAATTCGAGTGACGCGCGCGCGGACCACAATGCACTGCGTTGGCGCAGTGCATTGCTGTCCGATGATTGGCCAAGCATGCACTGTGACCCCGCATGCTTGGCCAATCGCAGCGCCGGCAGCGAGGAGAGCCATGATTGGCCACAGGCATCCTGCCTGTGGCCAATCATAGCTCAGACTGTGTAGTGCACGCCCCACACTATATAAGGCCGCCTTTAAGGCGGCCTCCTGTAGTGTGTTACTTTGCATCTGAAGCAGTGGGTGTTCTGTGTACCTTCAACACAGTACACACCAATCGTTTTTGGCTGATTTCCTATCTTGCTGCTGTGTAGTGGTTGTTGTCTGTGCCCTGACTGCAGTATACACCACTATATTCACCTCACCTATATAGCTAGTGATCTAGCTTTAACCACTTAACAACTGCCCATTGCCGATTAACGGCTTCAGGGCGGTTGTTTAACTCAGAGAGGCCGTTAATTAACGGCCTCCCAGAATTCTGCTCTCGCGTGCCCCGAGGTGTGCGCACTCGAGAGCATCCGTGACCGCCGGGTCCATAGGACCCGACGCATCACGGTAAACGGCCGCTCATAGCGGCCGTTTACCACGTGATTGCTCCGTCAAATGACGGAGTGATCACTTGGAAACAAACCGGCGTCATGTTATGATGCCTGTTCCTCCCTCCCCTTTCTGTACCGATCGGTACAGCGGAGGGGAAAGAGATCGGTGTCAGCAGCGATGTGGGCTGCATCTGCAGTGCCCACATCGCTGCTCACCGAATTTAACCCCTCAATTCCCTGCCAATACTCTGCAATACCAGTGCATACTCTGCAGTACCCTGCCATTACTCTGCAGTACCCCGCCATTACTCTGCAGTACCCCACCATTACTCTGCAGTGCAGTACCCCGCCATTACTCTGCAGTGCAGTACCCTGCCATTACTCTGCAGTACCCCGCCATTACTCTGCAGTACCCCGCCATTACTCTGCAGTGCAGTACCCCGCCATTACTCTGCAGTGCAGTACCCTGCCATTACTCTGCAGTACCCCGCCATTACTCTGCAGTACCCCGCCATTACTCTGCAGTACCCCGCCATTACTCTGCAGTGCAGTACCCCGCCATTACTCTGCAGTGCAGTACCCCGCCATTACTCTGCAGTGCAGTACCCTGCCATTACTCTGCAGTGCAGTACCCTGCCATTACTCTGCAGTGCAGTACCCTGCCATTACTCTGCAGTACCCTGCCATTACTCTTCAGTACCCCCCATTACTCTGCAGTAACCCCCATTACTCTACAGTACCCCCCAATACTCTGCAGTACCCTGCCATTACTCTGCAGTACCCCGCCATTACTCTGCAGTACCCCGCCATTACTCTGCAGTACCCCGCCATTACTCTGCAGTGCAGTACCCCGCCATTACTCTGCAGTGCAGTACCCTGCCATTACTCTGCAGTGCAGTACCCTGCCATTACTCTGCAGTGCAGTACCCTGCCATTACTCTGCAGTACCCTGCCATTACTCTGCAGTAACCCCCATTACTCTGCAGTAACCCCCATTACTCTGCAGTACCCCCCAATACTCTGCAGTACCCCCCATTACTCTGCAGTACCCCCCAATACTCTGCAGTACCCTGCCATTACTCTGCAGTACCCCGCCATTACTCTGCAGTACCCCCCAATACTCTGCAGTACCCCCAATACTCTGCAGTACCCCCAATACTCTGCAGTACCCTGCTATTACTCTGTAGTACCCTGCCAATACCCCGCCAATACTCTGTAATACCCTGCCATAAATTGCCATACCCAGCCATACTCAGAGATACCCAGCCATACTCGGTGATACCCTGAAGTACCCAGCCATAGACGCCCCCCACCCCTCACCGCCCTCTGGTGCTTCTACCAACTCGCCAGTACGATCAAAGCCAGAGTCTTTTTTTTTATTTTTTATTTCAGGCTTCCCAGCCTAGAGGTGAGATGTGGGGTCATATTGACCCCCCAGATTTCACTGTAAAGAGGACCTGTCATCCCATATTCCTATTACAAGGGATGTTTACATTTCTTGTAATAGGAATAAAAGTGATCAAAAATATATTTTTGGGAAAAAAAATGTCAAACTAAAATAAAGTAAAATGAACAATAAAAAAATAAAATAAAAATTAAAGCGCCCATGTCCCCATGTGCTCGCATGTGCCACACATGTGAGGTATCGCCGAGAATGTTAGAGCGAGAGCAATAATTCTAGTCCTAGACCTCCTCTGCAACTCAAAACATGTAACCAGTAAAAAAATATTTAAAGCGTCGCCTATGGGGATTTTTTAAGTAGCGACGTTTGGCGCCATTCCACGGGCATGTGCAATTTTGAAGAGTGACATGTTTGATATCTATTTACTCAGCATAACTTCATCTTTCACTTTATGCAAACATTGGGCTAACAAGTGGTTAATAATAGAGCTTGCAGTCAGTAGTGTTAGGAGATAGTGCGTGCTGTCTGCGTGCTCTGTACCCAGTACATACCGCTATAATATAGGGCAGGCCCCTACTTTCAAACATCCAACTTACAAACATCTCCTACTTGCAAACGCAAGGAGACAGCAGCAAGTGAGATGAAAAAAGATGGACGACAAAACAAAATTATACAGGGGTGATAACCCTTCCCTATGTTTTCCAAAAAGCTTAAAGATATTTTTTTTGACTGGAGCTACACTTTAAAAATGTACCGGTTGAAAATGACAAACAGATTCAACTTCACACAACAAACCTACACAGTCCCTGTCTTGTTTGCACCGCCTGTATACTGCTGTTCTGAGTATATAGGGCCTGGGGGCCACACGCATTTCCTTTTTTTAATATGGGTACGGGGTTCCCCTTAATATGTGTACAAGACCCAAATAGGCTGGTAATGGGCAGGGAGGGCTACCCATGCCATTTTTCTGAATGATTTTCAACCATATTGCAGGAACCAGATATAACATTAAAACCGCAAGCAGTTTTAAATGGTGTTATTTCCGTTTAATGTCATTTTGTGCAGGGACTGTTCTAAACACGGGAAACACGTGGCACTTCACAGGCATACTATAGACACCCCCCAGGCACCATATTTAAAGGAATATTTCACTTTTTTTTTTTCACTTTAATCGTCATTAAAATCACTGCTCCTGCCAAAACGGTAGTTTTTAAAACTTTTTTTTGCAGTGACCCATGTCCCCTGAGGCAGGAGGCAGGTCGCCAAACCCTTTTTAGCACACTATCTTGCATATTAGCCGTTAAAATTAGCACTTTCCAATTCGAACGTTCGAGTCCCATAGACTTCAATGGGGTTCTAACGTTCGTACCGAACGCGGGGGTCGTTCGCAAGTTCTGGTGCGAACCGAACCGGGGGGTGTTCGGCTCATCCCTAGCTGTGATGCCAACTGTCCCAAGGGATAAAAGCATTTCAGTCGGTAGTCTTAAAGTAAGTGGATGTCACAAGTACATCTCCCTCATTCCAGATAGTTAAATCAAGGAAATTAATAGTATGCTGGCTGGCTACATATTTGAGCTCTATACCCCTGTCATTCCTGTTTAGTTCAGTCATGAAATTTTCCAGAGATCCAAGGGTGCCGTTCCAAAGGAGGAGGATATCCTAAATATACCTGGCCCAGAGGACCAACTCTGGTTTCATGTTGGCATAGATGATGTCCTCCTCCCACTTACCCATGAAAAGGTTAGCCAGACTGGGGGCAAACTCAGCCCCTATGGCCACACCCCTTCTCTGGAGATAGTATTTATTGGCATGCCAAAAAATTATGCGTGTTGGCATACTCCAAGAGCTCCATGATAAATCATTTTTGTCTGTTCGACAAATTGTCATTTTTGTCCAAGAAATAATTCACTGATGCCAACCCCAATTCATGTGGGATGACAGTATATAAGGATGTTACATCCACTATAACCATCCAGAAACCCTCCCTGTATCCACATTCTTTTAATATGTATGCCTAGTGTCCTTAATATAGGCTGGTAGTAATGAATCCTAGAAATTATTTCTCTTTGTTATTCAGAATCCCTGAATTGTAACCATAGTTGACAATTTGTTCCAATTCTTTTTTATATTTAAATTGTGGGTCACCAGGGAGAGGCATGTATCTCTCACTGTCACAAGGATCATGATGCCCCCCCTTTGTCAGCGGGTCTTATTATCAGATCTTTCTGATTGCAAAGTTGATTCAACCCTAATTGGAGTTCTTTGTTCATTCTGGCCTGTTTCATTTTCAAAACTTCAACGTCCCTCAACAATATATCTCTGAACACTCTAATTGATGGTGCTAAACTGCATGGAGGGTTAAATAGGGAAGCATTATGGAGACCCGAGTGTTTATAATCCTCAAATTAACTGTCTTGTTCCCCCCTTGGTTAAACAGCATGTATCTCTTGATGTTCAATTTCCGTATATATTTATGTACCGTATGTCCATATGTTTCAAACTTGAGTGTTCTGGGAGGTGCATATTTCAATCCTTTGTCTAAAATGGAAGACTCAGCCTCAGTAAGCGCGACCTTACTGAGATTGAAAATTCCTTGTCCCTTTACTCCCTTTTTCTCTTTGCCTTTTGATCTCCCTCCCCCTCTTCTTCCTCTCTGCTTTCTAGTGGTCTTTCTGTGCTTTGTTCCACCCTGGGAAAACCCCACTGCTCAGACTGGTGATGCTCTTCCCATTGAGGATATTGTGGTGGTCCCCATTCAGGTTCTCTCCTCTGTGGATAGACTGGTTGGTACCAGGGGGGTCTCCCAGTACCTCCACCTCTACTCGGTGCGCAATACTCGCCATATTGATCCATTCTCATATCATATTGATGATCATAATCCCTAAGTGGTTGAAAACTACTTTGAGTGGACACATTATAGTCATGATAACGTTCGTCTACATAGGGTTTTCTGGGAAGACCATAAGAATGATAATCATTCATGTATGCTCCCTTAAAGGGAGGGCCATAACCCTCTCCTTGTTGGGTGTAATTGGAGGGTCTTCTGTTTTTTGGTTTCCTATTAGGTGATTTATTTGAGACATTTCTAGGAGTATAACCTGGTGTGTTAGGTCTCAATGGAGGTGGTTTGTGGTATCTTTCAGGTGACCGTTAAGACACCCTCCTTGATTTTGTGGGATATTGTTGTGTAGCGGCCAAAACCCTCAATGGGGCGGCCTTGACTTTTGGGCTTACCGGTTACCTCCGCTTGGCTTGTTCTTCCATGTTTAGGGGTTCCCAGGGTTAGTACCCAACAACTTTGGACGCTGACACCATAAAAGTTCTTTAGAAAGGTTTTTATTTGCAGGGGTAACATCCAACAAACACAGTCTCGTATGGGAACAGAGGGCAAGGGCGAAGAAACTCAGACAACTTGAACTGCTAATCATTAGAAAGTCTCTAATACAACCCAGAGAGTAGCCATTCACAGCTAGGCACTTCAAAGCCGAACAAATCTCTAGCCAGAGAATATGGCACTTTGATCCGGAAGTAAAGTCTCTGAGCTTGAATACATTTACAACAGAAAGTGAACAGGAACCATTCCTCAGTACCTGGGACGTTCTCTGTCTCCTTGGCAGTACTGGAAAAGCATGGATTCGTTAGTGTCCTTAACAACCCAGCAACCAGGCACTTTTTGGGATGCCAGCTTGTTGGCCCTCCTCCGAAGAGTCCTCCCCAGTCGCTTACACGAGCTGTGGTGCCCCTCCAAGTTGAGAGCACACCCGGACGCCTTGAATCCTCCCTCAGTTACTGTGCCTAGGACCAGCCAGTTGAGAGACTCGGGAACAGATGAATCCTTACCCCAGACCATGCAGGTCTAATGGGGCTAGTCAAACGAACCATGTTGTGGGGCAGCACATGCTCCCATGACCGGGACCCCTCGCGGGGCTTCCCCGGTCCAGACTCAGGAACAGGCAGCTCTGGCCTCACGAACGAACCCCGAACACGTGACTTCAACATCTTAAGTACCCTTCCCCAGACTCCTCAGCAGGGCCAGACACAACCACTGATTGGCTCCGGGGAATGTTGATACCTAAAGCATCTAACCAGGCCTGGTTCTGGGCCTGTCATGTGCACCTAACTGTACATATGACCATGCAGAACCCTAACACAGCCCAGCCAAACTGATGCCAAAGTTAAACCTACACAATAAGCCCTCAGAACCCCTTTACTGTTCTGAGGAAAATTAAATTTGTGCATAGCAGACACCTTGTCAAAAGTATCACCACTACAGTTGGTTAGGTGGAGGCCTATATTGATTGTTATCCTTTCTCTGGTTGACTAACACTCATCCGACCAGAGGGGGGAGGGGGGACTTCAGAGTATACCATCGGTTCAACTTCATTGGTCAATATCTTACTTTGCCATTCAAAGACTAAATCGCTCGTGTAGTCTCCCACATCCCTATTGTACTTTTTACTTTTTTTATGTAGCGCTGGTACACCTGAAGAGCATGCGCTATGTTTTGTAAATTTAGTTTTTTTAAGACCATAGTTGGGTCTTAGGGTTAAATTATGTAAATTGTGGTTCTGGCATCAGTTTGGCTGGACTGTATTGTGTTCTGCCTGGTCATAGGTGCATGTATCACCTTTGACAGGCACTGGAACACAGCCTAGTTGGACGTATTGGGTATCAATCTTTCTCTCGGAGCAAATCAGTGGGTGCGTTGTCTCGCTGTGTATTCCGGGAGAGAGCACTTAAGGTGCGGAGCTCATGTGGTTCTGGGGTTCCGGTCCAGAAGTATGTTCTGACTCCAGGGGTCCTTGTCCTCCTGACAAGCCCCCAGAGGCCCTCATGGCCTGGGGTTTGGATCCAGCCGTTTCCGAGTCTCGGGACTGGCTAATCCGAGGCACAGTAACTAGAAGGAGGATTTCAAGGTAGTCCGGTGCCGTCTCGTGTTTGGAGAGGCCCAGGAACTCAAAACTCAACCAGGGGAGGACTCTTCAGAAGAGGCTGGCTGCTTGGTAAGAGCTTGGAAGCTGAGCTGCAAGGACACTAAGTGGATCCGCATTCTTACGGTATCGCCGGGCCGGCTGCAAGATACTGGTACTGTAAGAAAGTTCCTAATTTCATTCTTCGGTTACACCTAAATTTCTGTGCTAACTTAAAGTTCTACAATCAAGTTTGTGGCAGAGACTCTGTTAATCTTGAATCACCTGTTGGCTGCTAAATTCACAAACAGGGATTTATCCAGTAGTTGAAATATCCAGTTGCGAATGGCTATTCCCTGGATCATCTAGAGAGAGACATTTCAAGTGTCAGCAGTTTCCAAAAAAGTACCTGAGCTTTACTACCCATACCCTCTATTTCCAACTGAGTGATTGTGTTCTGTTCAAGTTTTATGCAAATAAAAATTCCTGGAAAGGGATTCAAGTGTCGGTCTCTGTAGTTATTGGGCCATCAACCTCGGGAATCCCTAGACAAGAACGAGGTGCAGAAGGTAAACGGTAAGCCCAGCAAAACCATCCGCTCCTTTGGGGGTCAGTGCTACATTTATTTTTTTGTTCAACCTCTTCTTTTTCTAATATTTTTTAAAAATGAATAGACCTTTCCTTTTATTCTTCACACTAGTACTGTGGGGTGAAAGTTTGTCTTTGATAAGCTTAATTTCCCATCTAAATGAATACGTTTATTGTTTTTTCTTTGCTTTAAAAAAACAAAAAATTGAACCCCTGCCACGTTAAAATACTTAAACCAGTCCTCCAGATCTGATTCGCCTTTTTGGGGACTCATGTCCCATCTTAGGCTTCTGGGGACCATAGACTGAGCGACATATTACTCTAAGCCCTTGTACACACGGTCGGAGATTCCGACAACCAAATCCGTCGGAGTTACTCCGACGGATTAATTCTGGACGAGGTCCGGAAGTGATGTTGCATACACACGGTCGGACTAAGTTGTCGGAATTTCGGGTTGCCAAGAACGCGGTGACGTAAGCCGCGTAAGGCGGGCCTAGAAAAGGGAAGTTCAGCACCACGTCCGGCACCCTTTGGGCTCCTGCTGATCTTGTGTGCATAGCGTGTTAGTAGAAGTTTGGTGAGAGACGATTTGCGCTTTTCAGATTTGTGATTCAGTTCGTTACTGCTCTTCAGTTTCTGCTTGTCTTTGCGTATCTGATAATTAGTGCGTGTAGTCAGTAAGTATTTGTTTCTCATTGTGGACTATATCTTGGTATAGTACGCTTTGATTTGCATTGCTTATTGTCTGCTTGCTTCTGCTATTCAGGTTGTTCTTTCAGGCATTGCTGTTTATCTGTGCTTTCTGTTGTCCGTTCTGACCAGCCGACCCTTTTCAAACCATGTTTCGTCTACATACTCGTCGTAGAGTTTGTGCTGTGCAGGGGCTTTGTGTTGGGGTTCTTACTTTGACACAAGCCAGGTCCATGAACAGGGAGGGGAGGCGTTTGTGGACCAAGAATTGGTTGCGCTAGCGTGACCAGTTCTCGCACATGCCTTTGCTCCGTGAGATCCACGAGAATAATCCTGATGATTTCAGGAATTATCCCCGGATGACGGACTCCATTTTTCACCGTCTGCTGGCTTTGCTGACCCCTTATATCAGCAGGCAGGATACCTGTATGTGGCAAGCCATCATTCCGGAGCAGAGGCTCATCGCCACATTGCGCTACTTGGCGACAGGGAGAAGCCTTCAGGACCTCAAGTTCTCTACAGGCATCCCCCCCGAGGCTCTGGAGATCATTATTCCAGAGACCTGTTCTGCCATCATTCAGGTCCTGCAGAAGGACTATATGAAGGTAAGTTTTATCCTTTAACATCACATTCTATGTATTTAATGATTGCTAATGTCTTGCATTTCTTTCCTCATTCCCTAATTACCATCATTACAATATGCTCTAATTCATATGCTCTGCCCCTTTGTCCTCATGCATATTTGCCTCACTAACTTCCCCACCATGCTCTTCTTGGCCCATAAAACTATAGTCTAGTCACTTACCAATGTCTTTTGTCAGCTCCATAGTATTGCTTCCCCCTAAACACCCCCTAAAATGTCTACAAATGTTATGTGTGTGCTTCAATTCATGCAGAGTGACATTTTTTTTTTTTGGTTGTGCCAAACTCATTAGGAACCCCCCTCCCCCCAACTGCTAGTTCAGCTGCTAGCAATGCTATATCTGCTGACTTTACCAAACCCAATACACACTATATCTATCTTTTTGATGGTCACATTTATGGACAAATTCACCAAAGCATGTAGTGCAAGGGCCTGCCTCAATACTTTCAAATGCTATCATTTTTTTTGTTTTTTCCCCTATTATTATCTTGATATGTAATAGCAGAATGTCAAAATGTGCTTCCATTTTGTTTTCTTTTTGTTATTATGACACTTCTTACCTGTCCGGTGGGCTGCCAATAGTGTAAGTAAGCAGGGGCTTCCCAAAGTATCACACATTATTTAGGCATTCAGCTCTCAATCAAGTGGAGAGGGTTACCTGTCCAAAACATGGGGGGTGTGATGACTCTGATAAGGGGACCTTATACTTTAGGCTTTAAATACTCAGTTCCCAAAATGTTATGCTGATCTTGGCCAAAAATTTTGGCGTCTAATCTGCTTGCAATGTTGGTTTGCAAAATTACTCATTTTTGGTCTTGTTTCACTTCACAGTGTCCTTCAACGCCACAGGAATGGCAGACTGTGGCCTCCCACTTTGCCAGTCGTTGGGACTTTCCCAATTGTGGAGGTGCAATTGATGGGAAGCACGTCCGCATTGTCCCTCCACCCAACTCGGGGTTGTACTATTTTAACTACAAGGGGTTTAATAGTATCGTGATGTTGGCGGTGGTGTCTGCAACCTATGATTTCTTGTATGTGGACGTGGGGCAAAATGGCCGGATGTCGGATGGTGGAGTGTTCGCACGGATGGAGTTCTACTGGTGTCTCCAGAGTGGCAGTCTGGGCTTGCCACCCCCAGAAGAGAATCAGGAAGGACTCCCGTTCGTCTTCGTCGCGAATGAGGAGTTTGTCCTGGCAAACCATCTGATGCGGCCTTTCCCGATGAGGACCCTCACCCCGGACCAGAGGATTTTTAATTTCCACCTGTCCAGAGCCAGAAGAGTGGTGGAGAACAATTTTGGTATACTAGCCAGCCGGTTCCACCTTTTTTTAATGCCTATCCACATGGCGGAATACAAACTAAATCACATTGTGCTGGCCTGCTGTGTTATTCACAATTTCCTAAAAAGACATTCTGCAAACTATGCGGTCTCAGTTGTCCAAGAAGCAGACTTGCTTGAAAATGAGAACCCCATGGGCCTTGAAGCTGCTCGTCCTGGCTTGCCCCCCCCCCAAAGCGTCCGTGAGGTTAGAAACCAATACATGGAATACTTTGTGGGTAGGGGGGCCATTGGTATGCCAGACAATGTCTGAGCGGCATTTTAGGAATACATTTTTCTTTGAAACTCCAATATTTGATTTCATTTACTGCTTGGCTTGGTTTTAGGTGTCTCCTAGGTAAATTTATGTTTTTTCTTGTTGTGCCTTTTTCTACAACAGTGCAAACCCAAATTCTGAGCGAGATGAGGGGACAGTCTCTTCTTCAGATAATCTTATTATGTTGTGGGTCTGCTACACACATACCTTGTTTTTGTTAACTAATGTATGTAGTGCATTACTGACCAAAATCTTGCTCATTTTCAGCACCATGACAGAAATCTGTGGGCTCAGGAAAATGGCATGATTGTGAAAATTAACATATGACTGTGGGTGTTATTTACTAAAGGCACATCCACTATGCACTACAAGTGCACTGCAAAAGTGCACCTGAAACTGCACTTGGAGTGCAAAGTGGAGTTGCCTTTAGTAAATAACACCCATTGTCACCGAAAACAAAAATTTTACTACAAATACTGCTTTTGCGCATTGAAAAAGGAAGCCACACATTGTTGATAATTTAACTTTTTAATCAAAACACATTCACGTGTGCGTTTAGAAAAGGGTTTTACAACAAACCAACAAAATGGGTGTATCAAAAACATTATTTCAGGTAATTTTTTTGTAACTTGGTGTTTTTGTGTAAACAGGCATGTATCAAAGCGTAACATGCAGAACACAGGAACTTACAAAGTTCAACTTTGAAAAGTGAAGACAATATCAGACATGAGTATGTACATACTGGGCTGATATTGCCTTCATCACATGGGGTGTCACCCCTGGAAAAGCCAAATTTGGAAGATGCACACAGTGTGTGAACATGTGCTATCTCCCATCATGGGGGATCAATGTACATGTTTTGGGGCTGCAACCCCTTCATCTCAGCCACTTTCCACAAAACACGTACATTGATCCCCCATGATGGGAGATACACTCTGTGCACTCTGGGACGGGCGGAGTTTCACGCATGCGCACTGTATATAAAACGCAACGCGCGTGTGTCGTCCGTACGATCTGTGAACAGAGGGAGAAGCTGACGCAATGATCGTGCAAACGAAGGTAACATTTTGAACTTGGTACATCACTAGGCTATACTGCTTCTAGATTGAGGCCTGCATTAGTGGAGTTTAGCCTGACATTAGGGTTTGTCTTGTGTTGTGTCTTGCAGAGATTATGGATAGTGATGGCCGAACGGTTCGCCCGGCGGTCGTTTCGCGGCGAATTTCCGACATTCGCGGTCCGCACGTTCGAACGCCTTTTTCCGTCGTTCGCCGCGGCGGACTTACGTGTTTAATGTATACAAGAACTTTAACCTTTGGTGACACGTTTATCATGTGATACAGGACAGCCAATTGAGACATGACAGCACATGGACACTTGTACATTCCCCCTAACCTATAAATACACCCGATCCGGTGGCCATTTTACATTCTTTCTTCTGTTACGATAGGGACAGGTTCCTGTGTGGAGTAGGGAGAGATAAACCACTAGCTATTTGGTACACAAAAGTTCTTTTCAGGACTGGTATAGGTGTTAGGTGTTGATAGGTTTGCTGTGCTGCTGATTCTTGCAGCAGCCTGAGTGTCTTTTGTTAGTTTAGAGAAAGGGAAAGGACGGTGTATGCTACAGGGACAGCCAGATTAGTCTTTCATCATCATCATCATCATCATCATCATTAGCTGTTACTATCAAGGTCCACAAAAGAGCTGTTCCAGTAACCACTAATCGTTCTCTTTTTTTGCCAATTTGTATAGGGACAGGAAGGAAGCAGTGTTGTCAGGCAGTGAGGGTAATTTTAAAGACTTGCTGTTATTATTAGTTCCACAAAGGTTCTTTTCAGGACTGGTATCAGTGGTACAGTAATAGGCTTGTACATGTATAATATTCTTTCTTCCAAATATAGAAAGGATATTATACTTGACTGCTGCCCTTCTGCTGCAGTCTGCTAAACATTCACAACTCACTTGTTCCACAAAAGTTCTTATAAGGACTGGTAACTTGGTATAGGGTGCTACGGTACATAGGCTTGAGTGCGGTACAGTCTGCTGTTCTGTAAGGACCGCTATCGGTCCACAATAGATAGGGTTGACGTGCACCACTGCTGACCGCTGCCCTATACTGCAGCAGTCCTTCAGCGGTATAGGGACTGACGTACAGTCTGCTAATCACTAACACACAACCTGCTTGTTCCACAAAAGTTCTTATAAGGACTGGTAACTTGGTATAGGGTGCTACGGTACATAGGCTTGAGTGCGGTACAGTCTGCTGTTCTGTAAGGACCGCTATCGGTCCACAATAGATAGGGTTGACGTGCACCACTGCTGACCGCTGCCCTATACTGCAGCAGTCCTTCAGCGGTATAGGGACTGACGTACAGTCTGCTAAACACTAATACACAACCTGCTTGGTCCACAAAAGTTCTTATAAGGACTGGTAACTTGGTATAGGGTGCTACGGTACATAGGCTTGAGTGCGGTACAGTCTGCTGTTCTGTAAGGACCGCTATCGGTCCACAATAGATAGGGTTGACGTGCACCACTGCTGACCGCTCACCTATACTGCAGCAGTCCTTCAGCGGTATAGGGACTGACGTACAGTCTGCTAATCACTAACACACAACCTGCTTGTTCCACAAAAGTTCTTATAAGGACTGGTAACTTGGTATAGGGTGCTACGGTACATAGGCTTGAGTGCGGTACAGTCTGCTGTTCTGTAAGGACCGCTATCGGTCCACAATAGATAGGGTTGACGTGCACCACTGCTGACCGCTGCCCTATACTGCAGCAGTCCTTCAGCGGTATAGGGACTGACGTACAGTCTGCTAATCACTAACACACAACCTGCTTGTTCCACAAAAGTTCTTATAAGGACTGGTAACTTGGTATAGGGTGCTACGGTACATAGGCTTGAGTGCGGTACAGTCTGCTGTTCTGTAAGGACCGCTATCGGTCCACAATAGATAGGGTTGACGTGCACCACTGCTGACCGCTGCCCTATACTGCAGCAGTCCTTCAGCGGTATAGGGACTGACGTACAGTCTGCTAAACACTAATACACAACCTGCTTGGTCCACAAAAGTTCTTATAAGGACTGGTAACTTGGTATAGGGTGCTACGGTACATAGGCTTGAGTGCGGTACAGTCTGCTGTTCTGTAAGGACCGCTATAGGTCCACAATAGATAGGGTTGACGTGCACCACTGCTGACCGCTCACCTATACTGCAGCAGTCCTTCAGCGGTATAGGGACTGACGTACAGTCTGCTAATCACTAACACACAACCTGCTTGTTCCACAAAAGTTCTTATAAGGACTGGTAACTTGGTATAGGGTGCTACGGTACATAGGCTTGAGTGCGGTACAGTCTGCTGTTCTGTAAGGACCGCTATCGGTCCACAATAGATAGGGTTGACGTGCACCACTGCTGACCGCTGCCCTATACTGCAGCAGTCCTTCAGCGGTATAGGGACTGACGTACAGTCTGCTAAACACTAATACACAACCTGCTTGGTCCACAAAAGTTCTTATAAGGACTGGTAACTTGGTATAGGGTGCTACGGTACATAGGCTTGAGTGCGGTACAGTCTGCTGTTCTGTAAGGACCGCTATCGGTCCACAATAGATAGGGTTGACGTGCACCACTGCTGACCGCTCACCTATACTGCAGCAGTCCTTCAGCGGTATAGGGACTGACGTACAGTCTGCTAATCACTAACACACAACCTGCTTGTTCCACAAAAGTTCTTATAAGGACTGGTAACTTGGTATAGGGTGCTACGGTACATAGGCTTGAGTGCGGTACAGTCTGCTGTTCTGTAAGGACCGCTATCGGTCCACAATAGATAGGGTTGACGTGCACCACTGCTGACCGCTGCCCTATACTGCAGCAGTCCTTCAGCGGTATAGGGACTGACGTACAGTCTGCTAAACACTAATACACAACCTGCTTGTTCCACAAAAGTTCTTATAAGGACTGGTAACTTGGTATAGGGTGCTACGGTACATAGGCTTGAGTGCGGTACAGTCTGCTGTTCTGTAAGGACCGCTATCGGTCCACAATAGATAGGGTTGACGTGCACCACTGCTGACCGCTGCCCTATACTGCAGCAGTCCTTCAGCGGTATAGGGACTGACGTACAGTCTGCTAAACACTAATACACAACCTGCTTGGTCCACAAAAGTTCTTATAAGGACTGGTAACTTGGTATAGGGTGCTACGGTACATAGGCTTGAGTGCGGTACAGTCTGCTGTTCTGTAAGGACCGCTATCGGTCCACAATAGATAGGGTTGACGTGCACCACTGCTGACCGCTCACCTATACTGCAGCAGTCCTTCAGCGGTATAGGGACTGACGTACAGTCTGCTAATCACTAACACACAACCTGCTTGTTCCACAAAAGTTCTTATAAGGACTGGTAACTTGGTATAGGGTGCTACGGTACATAGGCTTGAGTGCGGTACAGTCTGCTGTTCTGTAAGGACCGCTATCGGTCCACAATAGATAGGGTTGACGTGCACCACTGCTGACCGCTGCCCTATACTGCAGCAGTCCTTCAGCGGTATAGGGACTGACGTACAGTCTGCTAATCACTAACACACAACCTGCTTGTTCCACAAAAGTTCTTATAAGGACTGGTAACTTGGTATAGGGTGCTACGGTACATAGGCTTGAGTGCGGTACAGTCTGCTGTTCTGTAAGGACCGCTATCGGTCCACAATAGATAGGGTTGACGTGCACCACTGCTGACCGCTGCCCTATACTGCAGCAGTCCTTCAGCGGTATAGGGACTGACGTACAGTCTGCTAAACACTAATACACAACCTGCTTGGTCCACAAAAGTTCTTATAAGGACTGGTAACTTGGTATAGGGTGCTACGGTACATAGGCTTGAGTGCGGTACAGTCTGCTGTTCTGTAAGGACCGCTATAGGTCCACAATAGATAGGGTTGACGTGCACCACTGCTGACCGCTCACCTATACTGCAGCAGTCCTTCAGCGGTATAGGGACTGACGTACAGTCTGCTAATCACTAACACACAACCTGCTTGTTCCACAAAAGTTCTTATAAGGACTGGTAACTTGGTATAGGGTGCTACGGTACATAGGCTTGAGTGCGGTACAGTCTGCTGTTCTGTAAGGACCGCTATCGGTCCACAATAGATAGGGTTGACGTGCACCACTGCTGACCGCTGCCCTATACTGCAGCAGTCCTTCAGCGGTATAGGGACTGACGTACAGTCTGCTAAACACTAATACACAACCTGCTTGGTCCACAAAAGTTCTTATAAGGACTGGTAACTTGGTATAGGGTGCTACGGTACATAGGCTTGAGTGCGGTACAGTCTGCTGTTCTGTAAGGACCGCTATCGGTCCACAATAGATAGGGTTGACGTGCACCACTGCTGACCGCTGCCCTATACTGCAGCAGTCCTTCAGCGGTATAGGGACTGACGTACAGTCTGCTAAACACGAATACACAACCTGCTTGGTCCACAAAAGTTCTTATAAGGACTGGTAACTTGGTATAGGGTGCTACGGTACATAGGCTTGAGTGCGGTACAGTCTGCTGTTCTGTAAGGACCGCTATCGGTCCACAATAGATAGGGTTGACGTGCACCACTGCTGACCGCTCACCTATACTGCAGCAGTCCTTCAGCGGTATAGGGACTGACGTACAGTCTGCTAATCACTAACACACAACCTGCTTGTTCCACAAAAGTTCTTATAAGGACTGGTAACTTGGTATAGGGTGCTACGGTACATAGGCTTGAGTGCGGTACAGTCTGCTGTTCTGTAAGGACCGCTATCGGTCCACAATAGATAGGGTTGACGTGCACCACTGCTGACCGCTGCCCTATACTGCAGCAGTCCTTCAGCGGTATAGGGACTGACGTACAGTCTGCTAAACACTAATACACAACCTGCTTGTTCCACAAAAGTTCTTATAAGGACTGGTAACTTGGTATAGGGTGCTACGGTACATAGGCTTGAGTGCGGTACAGTCTGCTGTTCTGTAAGGACCGCTATCGGTCCACAATAGATAGGGTTGACGTGCACCACTGCTGACCGCTGCCCTATACTGCAGCAGTCCTTCAGCGGTATAGGGACTGACGTACAGTCTGCTAAACACTAATACACAACCTGCTTGGTCCACAAAAGTTCTTATAAGGACTGGTAACTTGGTATAGGGTGCTACGGTACATAGGCTTGAGTGCGGTACAGTCTGCTGTTCTGTAAGGACCGCTATCGGTCCACAATAGATAGGGTTGACGTGCACCACTGCTGACCGCTGCCCTATACTGCAGCAGTCCTTCAGCGGTATAGGGACTGACGTACAGTCTGCTAAACACGAATACACAACCTGCTTGGTCCACAAAAGTTCTTATAAGGACTGGTAACTTGGTATAGGGTGCTACGGTACATAGGCTTGAGTGCGGTACAGTCTGCTGTTCTGTAAGGACCGCTATCGGTCCACAATAGATAGGGTTGACGTGCACCACTGCTGACCGCTCACCTATACTGCAGCAGTCCTTCAGCGGTATAGGGACTGACGTACAGTCTGCTAATCACTAACACACAACCTGCTTGTTCCACAAAAGTTCTTATAAGGACTGGTAACTTGGTATAGGGTGCTACGGTACATAGGCTTGAGTGCGGTACAGTCTGCTGTTCTGTAAGGACCGCTATCGGTCCACAATAGATAGGGTTGACGTGCACCACTGCTGACCGCTGCCCTATACTGCAGCAGTCCTTCAGCGGTATAGGGACTGACGTACAGTCTGCTAAACACTAATACACAACCTGCTTGGTCCACAAAAGTTCTTATAAGGACTGGTAACTTGGTATAGGGTGCTACGGTACATAGGCTTGAGTGCGGTACAGTCTGCTGTTCTGTAAGGACCGCTATCGGTCCACAATAGATAGGGTTGACGTGCACCACTGCTGACCGCTGCCCTATACTGCAGCAGTCCTTCAGCGGTATAGGGACTGACGTACAGTCTGCTAAACACTAATACACAACCTGCTTGGTCCACAAAAGTTCTTATAAGGACTGGTAACTTGGTATAGGGTGCTACGGTACATAGGCTTGAGTGCGGTACAGTCTGCTGTTCTGTAAGGACCGCTATCGGTCCACAATAGATAGGGTTGACGTGCACCACTGCTGACCGCTGCCCTATACTGCAGCAGTCCTTCATCGGTATAGGGACTAAGAGTTTTGTCACAGGGTCATTTAAAAAATGACAGGCAGAGGAAGAGGCAGGCCCTTCCGCAGGGGTGGTAGGGGTAGGGCAGGAGCAACAGGCTTGAGCCAAAGTGGGAAGTTGCAGAAGGTGCGTTCAATTACTTTAAAGGATGCACCAGACTTGGTTGAGTGGCTCGCTCAGCCTTACTCTTCTGCACCCTCCTCATCCTCTCGATCTGCACCCTCTTCTTCACTCTCTGCTATGTGCACCCCCAAAGACACTACCACCAACAACACGACCACCACCACCACCACCACATACCTTCCGCTTGAGTCACTGGAATTATTTTCCGATCCATATCAAGAGGACATTTCTGATGCGCAGCCACTCTTGGTATTGGATCAGGAAGAGGAGGTAGCAACAAGCGCTACTCAGCAGTCTGACGCCAGTACCCAGATCAGCCCAAGGAGGAGGTTGGTCCCCGGTGTTGCTGCCTACTCCGAGATCTCTACTTATAGCGGTGGGGAAGGTGACGTTGATGATGACGTGTCTAGTGATGTCACGTGGGTGCCCACAAGAGAGGAAGAGGAGGGGAGTTCAGAGGGAGATATGGACCAGCAGATAGGGAGGAGAAGCAGCAATGACTTACATTGCACAGCAGGGACAAAGCAGACTGCAAATGTATCAGGAGCGAGTCATCGACCATGTACGGTCACATCTGGCGCTCCCAGGACACCGGCACATGGCTCCGCAGTGTGGGCTTTTTTTAACGTGTCCGCTGCTGACAATAGCGTTGCCATCTGCAATCTTTGCAGTCAACGCGTTAGTCGCGGTAAGCCCAATACTCACCTAGGGACGACCGCCTTAAGAAGGCACATGAGCAGCCATCACCGAGCCCAGTGGGAGCAACGGAACACACAAAGCCACACTGCAGGCTCTCACCGTCCAGCCTCGTCTTCTACTTCTCCTTCTCCTCTCTCCTCACAATTGTCCTCCACTCCACCTTCCATCACGCCAAGCTCACATTTTTCTGCAAAAAGGCAGGCTTCCTTGGGCCTAATGTTTGAGCGTAAAAAAATGATGACGCCGGATAACCCTCTTGCCCAACGGTTGGCGGCTGGCTTGTCAGAACTCATAGCCCGCCAACTACTGCCATATAAACTGGTGGACTCGGAGGCCTTTCGCAAATTTGTGGCCATTGGAACACCACAATGGAAGGTCCCAGGAAGGAAGTATTTCTCAGAGAAGGGCATCCCAGAGCTATATGGCCATGTTCAGCGGCAAGTGAATGTATCTCTGGCACACAGTGTCGGTGCCAAGATACATCTGACCACAGACACGTGGTCTAGCAAACACGGGCAGGGAAGGTATATCAGTTTTACTGCCCACTGGGTGAACCTTCTGACGGCCGTCAAGCATGTAACCCGTGGCACCCGTGTAGATTTGGTTTTACCGCCACGGATTGCATGCAGGCCTGACTCTTCTTCTCCTCCTCCTACTCCATCCTCCTCCCTCTCCTCCTCAGCTGCCTCCTCCTTTTCCGCTGCTAGCGTCTCTTCCACTGCACCGCCCAAGCTCCCCAGAACCTATTCCACATGCCAGGTGAGACGTTGCCATGCCGTGCTGCGTCTGTTGTGCCTGGAAGCAAAGAGCCACACTGGCCCGGCACTCCTTTCAGCTTTGCGTTCACAGGCAGATGAGTGGCTAACACCGCTCAATTTGACAGTTGGTAAAGTGGTGTGTGACAACGGTGCCAATCTGCTTAGCGCATTGAAACAGGGCAAAATCACGCACGTGCCGTGCATGGCACACGTCTTAAACTTGGTCGTGCAGCGATTCCTTGTCAAATACCCTGGGGTCCAGGACATCTTGCGGCAGGCAAGGAAAATCTCGGCCCATTTCAGAAGATCTTACACGGCCATGGCTCGCCTTGCTGACATTCAGCGGCGACACCATCTGCCGGTCAGACGTCTTATTTGCGATTGCCCGACGCGATGGAACTCAACCTTCTATATGCTTGATAGGCTGCTCCAGCAGAAACGTGCAGTTAACGTCTACCTGTATGAACTCTGCGAAAGAAACGGTTCTGGGGAGCTGGGTTTTTTTTCACCGCGCCAGTGGCTGCTCATGCGCGACACATGCAGACTTCTGCGGCCATTTGAGGAGATCACCAAACTGGTCAGTCGCAGCCATGGCGCCATCAGTGACATGGTACCTTATGCCTTCTTTCTGGAGCGTGCATTGCGTCGTGTCATTGATCAGGCTGTGGAGGAGCAGGAGCGGGAAGATGAGGAAGTCGCAATGCTGGATGAATTCCCAGGGGGGGCTACTCTATCTGAGACAAGTCAACAACAGGAGTCTGATGAGGAGTCAGAGGAGGATGGTGCCGGGGCGGATGAGCAGGAGCAAGAAGAGCATGCTTTAAACCTTTCTGGGATCCCTGTTGTGCGAGGATGGGGAGAGGAGAATGAAGAGGACGACATTATCCTGGATGATGAGCAGGAGCCAGGCCACCACACCGCTTCCACTTTAGTGCAAATGGGGGCCTTCATGCTCCAGTGTTTTAATAGGGACCCCCGTATAAAAAGCATGAGGGTCAAGGACCAGTACTGGGTGGCAACGTACTTAGACCCCCGGTACAAACACAAAATGGCGGAAATGTTACCGCCGTCGCAGAGGGCTGTCAGAATGCAGCACTTCCAGGCCTTGCTTCGAGAAATGCTGCATTCTGCTTTTGCGTGCGCTGGCAGAGGAGCAATTCCCACTCCCAGAGAAGGATTTGCGTGTACCAATCCAACAGCGCCTGCAAGAAGAGGCCGGTTTGAAGATGTGTTGGTGACTTCGGATATGAGGTCATTCTTTCAGCCGACCCATCGACAGGTGTCATCCGGATCCAGCATCAGGGAACGCCTAGACCGTCAGGTGTCCGACTACATTGGGTTAACGGCCGATGTGGACGCTCTGAGGAGTGATGAACCCCTAGACTACTGGGTGGGCAGGCTTGACCTCTGGCCAGAGCTTGCCCAATTTGCAATCGAACTGTTGGCTTGCCCCTCATCCAGTGTCCTGTCCGAAAGGACGTTCAGCGCAGCAGGGGGGATTGTGACCGATAAGCGTACTCGCCTAGCTCACCACAGTGTTAACTACCTCACATTTCTAAAAATGAATGAGGCATGGATCTCGGAGGAATTCAACACATGTGACCAGTAGACCATGTATATGTCTATAAACTATTTTTTTAATCAAGCACACAGACCTTCTTAATTCATTTGGCTCACTTCCTTGACCCAAAAAAGCACACCGTACTATATGCCCCTACCCTCCTCTTTGAAGAGGTTGAGCGGTGTCATATTTCTACTGGGGCTGCTTATGATATCCCTGTGCTGTGCTGACTTCCTCCTGGGGGTTCTTATTATGAAGGGATCACACTATCCCTGTGCTGTGCTGACTTCCTCCTGGGGGTTCTTATTATGAGGGGATCACACCATCCCTGTGCTGTGCTGACTTCCTCCTGGGGCTGCTTACGGTGCTGCTGTCAGTGCTGTATGTCACGGTGCTGCTGTCAGTGCTGTATGTCACGGTGCTGCTGTCAGCGCTGTATGTCACGGTGCTGCTGTCAGCGCTGTATGTCACGGTGCTGCTGTCAGCGCTGTATGTCACGGTGCTGCTGTCAGCGCTGTATGTCACGGTGCTGCTGTCAGCGCTGTATGTCACGGTGCTGCTGTCAGCGCTGTATGTCACGGTGCTGCTGTCAGCGCTGTATGTCACGGTGCTGCTGTCAGCGCTGTATGTCACGGTGCTGCTGTCAGCGCTGTATGTCACGGTGCTGCTGTCAGCGCTGTATGTCACGGTGCTGCTGTCAGCGCTGTATGTCACGGTGCTGCTGTCAGCGCTGTATGTCACGGTGCTGCTGTCAGCGCTGTATGTCACGGTGCTGCTGTCAGCGCTGTATGTCACGGTGCTGCTGTCAGTGCTCTGTATTACGGTGCTGCTGTCAGATGCCTCTATCACGGTGCATGTGTCATTCCGGTATGTCACGCTGCTGGTGATCATCTCCTGCACCCTCTTCTTTGCCTACCCTGGTCCCTGACCTTCCCTCTCCTCCATTGCCTTCATTAGCTCCATAGTCCTGAATTGTTAGAACAATTTCCCAAATAAAATAAAAATGCTTGTAGTTATCGATCCCAAATTCACCTCATACATGTATTATGTCATTGTCCAGATGGTGGGACTACGTTTTACCCCCTAATAATTACCACGTGGCCGCAAATTCGACATGAAGGTTTGCAAAGTTCGCCTCCCATTGAAGTCAATGGGGCCCGCGGCGAACGTTCGGTTTCGCGAACGTTTGGGTCCGTTCGCATTTCGCGTTCGCGAAACGTCCCGTCGGAAGTTCGTCCATCACTAATTATGGATTGTTTCAATGATCATAGCTTCCTCCCTCTGTTCATCAATAAATACAGGGAGCTGCCCTGCCTGTGTCAAGCGACGTACCCTCATTATAGTAACAGACAAAAGAGGCAGGCTGCAATGGAGAAACTGGTTGAGTTTGTGAAGCCGGTGGTCCCCAAGGCAGACGTCAACTATTTAAAAGTGAAAATCGGTGGCCTGAGGAGTACTTATCTGAAGGAGAGGAAGAAGGTGCTGCGGTTCATGCAATCTGGAGCTTCAGCAGATGACGTTTATGTCCCCAGGCTGTGGTATTATAACAGGATGCAGTTTCTGTCAGACCAGGCTGAGGCCAGGGAATCACTCTCTACTCTTCCTTCCACATGTCCTATGCTACATTCCATACCCGCTGAGTCTTCCGACGCCCAACCTGGGCCTTTCACTCAGGAAGAACTGGGGGAGCCCAGCTTGAGCCACGTATAGTATTGTTGTACATATTTTGGGAGTATAAATGAATGATGTTAACTTGATTTTTGCTCACTAATTGCTGATTTTAGAAAGTGTTTCACATATCAATAGACAGTAGTGGCCAAAACCTTTGGGACAAGAAAGAAAAATGCTGGGCTCAGAATGATAGTCTTGTATTTCTTAACAATTTGCAACAGTCTTGATGTGAAAATTGTGTGTGTTTGATGAACCAAAAACGAAAACTATCTCCCTTTTTCATACACAGGAAGACATCAGCCAGGAGGAGGGTGTGGAATTCAGCAGCCAGGAGGTGGCTGTGGAAAGTGGCAGCCAGGAGGAGGCGGGGGTAAGCGGCAGCCAGGCGGTGGGCGGGCAAAGGAGCCTGACAGAATGCCAGGTCCCTCCCCTCTGCCTTCCAAGGAAAAGGGCCAGAAAGAGGGGGAATGTGGAGGAGTCGGCTCTGAGGCTGATCGGGGAGGCTTCAGTGGCCCTCCAAGCCAAACCCACGTATCAAGAAGCCTTTGCCGCCTTGGCTGCGTGCAAACTGGAGAAAATGGAGGAGGGGCAACAGCTCTTGTGTGAGGAGATAATTATACACACCCTCAACAAGGGTCTGTTGGGCCAAATGACACAAACAACACACTTGTGTGATTTGGCCCATGCCCCTCCTTCTCCTCCTCCTCCTCCTTCTGCCACACCTCCAGCACCACAGCCACAGCCTGGAAGGAAGCGTGGAAGGAAGACCAGAGTGTGATTACCTGGGTTCAGTCTGGTCTGACAGAAGATGCAGCCTCTTGTAGTACCACAGCCTGGGAGCATAGATGTCATCTGCTGCTGTTCCGGGTTTCTTGGACTTCAGGACTAGACTTCTCACCCTCAGATATGTACTCCTCAGGCCACCAAGTTTTGCGTTTAAAAAGTTGATGTGTGCCCTGGGGGCCAAAGGCTTCGCTAATATCCCCAGTTTCTCCATCGCTGCCTCCCTCTTTATCTGTTACTGACACCTAAATAAAGGTTTTTTTTGTTTGAAGAAATACTTGCGTATGTGTTTGACTTCAAAAAGGCCAGTTTATTTGTGAGCAGGCAGGTACATTTCAAAAATACAAAGTGACATGAATAACAAGGGGTACCAACACTAAACAACCTCCTGTAGATTAAAAAAAGAAAATATAAAAAAGATAACAATGTTGTTGTGGTAAGTTGACACACAAAACACACCCCAAAAAATGGAAAGATGAGCAAACTGTCCAAAAAGGAGATGTTTATAAAAAAAAACACAAAATTCACCCAAAAAACAATAAAAAAATAAAAAATTGTGTAGATCTGAAGATTTCAAAAATTGTATTGCTGAAATGAGTAAAAAAGAGTCAGGAAATACGTTCGGGAGAAGTGTGTGTGACTATGAGCATCAAAAGAAGTTCATTCTTGCAGCATTGTAAAGAACAAGAGGATGCGCTTCATGAAAGAATTTTTCACATTGCAGCGTGACGAATGTGCTATATTGATTACGAGCAGTAGTTTTACCTGAGCGAGCGCTTCCGTGTCGGAATTTGATTGTGAGCATGTGTGGCACCTTGTCCGTCGGAGTAGGCTACACATGATCGGAGTATGTCAGATCGGAGCATTTTGTCTGAAAATTTTATCGGCAAGTTGGAAAAGTTGGTCCGTCGGATACAGTCCGATGCAGACCACACACAGTCGGAATATCCGACAAAACGCTCCAATAGGAAGCATTCCGTCGGGATCTCCGACCGTGTGTACAAGGGCTAAGAATGCTCTGTCCCACTGGGTGTGTATTTCAGACATGATTCAATTTTTTTGTCTCATAAAGAGACCTCCGAGGTCACCCTCCGGTTCGCTGTTAGTCTCAAAGACTCCATCTTTTTTAACAACCCTTGTTGATCGGTATTCAAAAACATCCATGTTTAAAAAAAGGTTAACTTTCAATATAAAGGACGTACTATAAACACCACTAATGATAAAGAAAGTGTCTATATGTGAAGAAAGTATCAAACTTACAAAACTAAATTTGTAGTTCAAACGAAAAAATTGCAATAAGTGTTAAGCAACTCTAGCCTCTGGTATAACGATATTACATGTAAGAAAAAGAAAAAAGGGGTTAAAATACAGCGCTAGAAAAAAATATAAAGAAATAAGCTGCAACAAAACACCATCAAATATCCCAATGGTAAGTTTAAATGTTATAAAATATTGTTGCGCTAAAACAATAAGTGCTTGAAATAATAACCCCAGTGAATTGATTATATAATACAAAAAATATTGTTGCACTAGAATAGCGAGTACTCAGAAAAATCAGTTACATTGAATTAATTGTATCAATCACAAGGAAATCAAACATGTGCCAGGAAATGATCCCTGAAGTGAAAATCTGACATGCATCAGGGACTAATCTGTGCAATGAGACAAATACATGTCCAGTCAACTATAAGTTCATTCAAAGTCAAATAGTAATCAAAAAGTAGCGTCCGTATATAGTGAAAAAAAAAATAGACATATGAATATTGTATTCAGTCCCAAAGATTAGATGCTAATGTCGATCCCGTCTCCTTATCACCAAAGCTTCCAGATAGAGAAAGTGAGTGAGCGTCATTACCAGAGCCAATGGACTCCCTTACGAGCAGAGTTGACAGCGCAGGCAGATACAGCCCTCTGCAGGGACAGATGGATCTTCTGTAGTCACAAACTCCCCCAACGGCTTCCGGGAATAGGTGAGGAGATACAGGCAGCCAGGGGCGGTGCGAGAAAAAGCTGACAGGCAAACTTACCAATCCCTGCTGCAATCAGGTGTCTCTCTAGGGAGCAACTAGGGGATTTCTCCAATGAAGGGAAATGAACTGAGACTTTTCAGCCAATAGGTCATCAAATCTTAAAATCACACTCTGGCTGGCCGGCCGGCCGGCCACGAGAAAACGGACTCCAATCATGAAATACCGTTTTGATAAAGCTTTTAATGCTTAAAACAGGACCAGTGGTGTTAACCACAACGGTACAAAAAATATTGCACAAGTATAATTAATAAAAAAACAGATATATAAAAACAAATAAACACCCGTGCATGGGGGTCACATTAAAATGTGATGGTATCAACATATAATGCCCGACATGTTTCGTAATACCTTACGTCCTCCTGGGGCACAGGTGATATGTTGATCCATCACTTAATTCATTCATTGTTATTTTTTTCCTTCATTCCTTTAGTTGTAGGAAGGGTAATTCTAACCTGATTAACGTCTGGTTATATTAGCCTCGTTACAATGTAATATCATAAGGTTGCACTCATTTTAATGCACTTTGGGTTGTTGCTAGGTAACCAGCGTCAAAACGAGGTCTGGTTAACTCTAGTGCTATGTCTAACTATATGAGTTGGAATATGGTGCCCAGATGGAAGTGAGGCTTGGTTTCCAGCCTGAATATATTTAAGTGATGGATCAACATATCACCTGTGCCCCAGGAGGACGTAAGGTATTACGAGGTTCGGAGCAACCCGCAGGGGTGCAGTCTTGGCTGGGGCCGTGGGAGAGGCCACGCCGTGTTGCCTAAGAAAATACCGGGTGATCTCGGGTCCCCCGGCATGTAAAGAGGAGCTTGCCTGTGTCGGCCGTCAGGCTGTTCCCGGCCTCAACCCGTGCAGAGCTCCAGTGAGTGCATCCTCATGCCGCCATCGCCAAGCCATGCCCTGCTCTGTCTAGTTTGACTAGTTTGGTGGAGGGATGGCCTAAAATAATGTTGAAGCCCACCTGCAAAATCAGCTTAATGTCTTCCCCCTGGTAGGCTTCAGACAAACCCTGGACCTTATTATTATTGTGAAATCATCTTTTGTCTAAATCCTCTTGATGCACCTTAAATTCTCTAATAGTGGTTAACCTATGCAGTTACCCGGGCTTGTATCATATAGACTGACTGGTCATCTGCACACATAAAGCACAAATAGTAAATCTGTAAAATAAAAAGTGACTAGTAAATACAGTCTTTTATTCACTAGTCTTTTTTTTTACATTACAGGTATGTATTTACCATTTTTTTGTCATGAAAAATGCTGCATAACATCAGGGTCAAGCCCAGTGCTTGATCAAGGGTTGCAGCTGGGTTCTGGATGATATAGTGTATGAAGGGCTATGCGAGTGATGTCCCATGAGGTTTGTGGGGAAGAATATGAAGATGCATCAACCTATGAATCCCCCTAGTTGAAAGGTAGCTGATGCAGGGATGTATTCTCATGTGGTAACGGTGTAAAAAATTCATATGTGACCAGGGAGCTTCGGGGGTCCTTCTGCCTTTGTGGTTTGCGCATATTGAAGTAAGAAACACCTTTATTACAGCAGGCTAGTGCAAAAGCTAAGCTACTATTGGATTTTTAAATGACTCCCCATATGTGTATTTCTATTGTATATTTGCCTCTTGCCGACCAGCCACCACAGTTTTACTGCGGTAGAATGGCATAGCTGGGCAAAACGGCGTTACCTTATGTGGCTTCACCTTTTGGTCACTAGGGGGCGAGCATGTGCAGCTTGTGCCCAGCCCCCGATGCGAGTGCCTGGTGGGTGTGATGACCACCGGGCTGCCGAGATCGATCGTGACAGAGCAAGAACCGGGATCTGTGTAAACACACAGATCCTGGATCTTTCAAGGGAGAGGAGACAGATCGCGTGTTCATGTGTGAACACCGATCTCTCTCTCCTCCTAGACAGTCCCATCCCTTAACAGTTAGAAACACACATAGGGAACACGGTTAACCCCTTGATCGCCCCCTAGTGTTAACCCCTTCCCTGCCAGTGACATTTACACAGTAATCAGTGCATTTTTATAGCACTGATTGCTGTATAATTGTCAGTGGTTTCCAAAATGTGTCAAAAGTGTCCGATGTGTCTGCAATAATGTTGCAGTCTCGATAAACTAGTAAAAAAATTAATAATAAAAAAAATACCATAAATCTATGCCCTATTTTGTAGATGCTGTAACTTTTGCGCAAACCAATCAATATACACTTATTGCAATTTTTTTTACCAAAAATAGGTAGAAAAATAGATATCGGCCTAAACTGAGGAAAACATTTTTTTTGTGGGAATTTGTGGGAATTTCAGAGACCTGGTTCAATGGCTCTCATGATTGGCTGGCAACCATTCAAGGGTATAACCTTTATTGCAAGGGTAGAGAGGGTAAAAAGGGGGAGGGGTGTGCCTATATATCAAGCACAATGTACAAGTGAATGTGAGAGGTGACATCACTAAGGGAGCTAGGGAGGAGGTGGAATCCTTATGGGTAGAGCTCCAAAGGTATGAAGCTAAGGGCAAAATAATACTGGGAGTATGCTATAGGACCCCTAACCCGAGGGAGGAAGGGGAGACAGTTCTCCTATCACAATTTGGATTAGCAGCAAGGATGGGAAGTGTTATCATAATGGGGGATTTTAACTATCCAGACATAGACTGGGCGGAGGGAACCATACATTCATCTAAGGCTCGCCAGTTCCTAAACGTCTTGCAGGACAATTTTATGGGTCAGATGGTAGATGCACCAACTAGAAATAAAGTGATACTGGATCTACTATTTACCAACAATACAGACCTGATTACGGATGTGGAAATACGGGGGAAATTTAGGTAACAGTGATCGCAGGTCAATTGGCTTCAGTATAAATCACACAAATAGGAAACATAAGATGAATACAAAGACACTGAATTTCAAAAGAGCCAACTTCCCTAAACTACGAGCCTTGCTAGAAGGCATAAATTGGGATAAAATCTTAGGAACAAAGAAGACGGAGGAGAGATGGGTTTGCTTTAAGAGCATATTAAATAAGGGCACTAGCCAATGCATCTCATTGGGTAATAAGTTTAAAAGAGCAAACAAATGTCCTGGATGGCTTAACTCCAATGTAAAAATGCATATAAAAGCAAAGGAGAAGGCCTTCAAAAAATACCAGGTTGAGGGATCATCATCAGCATTCAGACTTTATAAAGAATGCAACAAGAAATTTAAGGGTGCAATAAGGATGGCTAAGGTAGAACATGAAAGACACATAGCAGAGAAGAGCAAAAAAAATCCCAAATAATAAGTATGTAAACAGTAAAAAAGGAGGACAGACATTATTGTCCCCATAAAGAATGAGGAAGGACATCTTGTTACAAAGGATGGGGAGATGGTCGAAGGTATTGAATTTATTCTTCTCCTCAGTCTTCATGAGGGAGTCGGGGGGCTTCAGTAACCAAAACTGCAGTGTTTATCCCCATGAAACAGCACAGGAAGCACCTCCATGGTTAACAGAGGACAGAATTAAAATTAGATTTTGGAAACTTAACATTAATAAGTCACAGAGACCAGATTGCTTGCACCCGAGGGTACTTAGGGATCTCAGTTAAGTAATTGGCAGACCATTGTTCCTGATTTTTACTGACAGTACTGACTGGAATGGTACCAGCTGATTGGAGAAAGGCCAATGTAGCACCAATATTTAAAAAGGGCCCAAAACACATCCCTGGGAATTACAGACCAGTTAGCCTAACATCAATAATATGTAAACTCTTGGAGGGGATGATAAGGGACTATATACACAATTTTAGTAATGAGAACGGTATCATTAGCAGTAATCAGCATGGATTCATGAAGAATTTTTCTTGCCAAGCCAGTCTGTTAACCTTCTATGAGGAGGTGAGTTGCCATCTAGATAAAGGAAGGCCCATGGACGTGGTGTATCTGGATTTTGCAAAAGCATTTGACACAGTTCCCCATTAAGGTTTACTGTACAAAATACGGTCCATTGACATGGACCATAGGGTGAATACACGGATTGAAAACTGGCTACAAGGGTGAGTTTAGAGGGTGGTGATAAATGGGGAGTACTCAGAATGGTCAGGATTGGGTAGTGGGGTCCCCCAGGGTTCTGTGCTGGGACCAATCCTATTTAATTTGTTCATAAACGACCTGGAGGATGGGGTAAACAGTTCAATCTCTGTATTTGCAGATGATACTAAGCTAAGCAGGGCAATAACTTCTCCGCAAGATGTGGAAACCTTGCAAAAATATCTGAACAAATTAATTGGGTGTGCAACTACATGGCAAATGAGGTTCAATGTAGAAAAATGTAAAATAATGCATTTGGGTGGCAAAAATATGAATGCAGTCTATACACTTGGGGGAGAACCTCTGGGGGAATCTAGGATGGAAAAGGACCTGGGGGTCCTAATAGATGATAGGCTCAGCAATGCCAAGCTGCCGCTAACAAAGAAAACAAAATATTGGCATGCATTAAAAAGGGGATCAACTCCAGAGATAAAAGGATAATTCTCCCACTCTACAAAACTCTGGTCCAGCCGCACCTAGAGTATGCTGTACAGTTCTGGGCACCGGTCCTCAGGAAGGATGTATTGGAAATGGAACGAGTACATAGAAGGGCAGCAAAGCTAATAAAAGGTCTGGAGGATATTAGTTATGAGGAAAGGTTGCGAGCACTGTACTTATTCTCTCTGGAGAAGAGACGCTTGAAAGGGGATATGATTTCAATATACAAATACCATACTGGTGACCCCACAATAGGGATTAAACTTTTTTGCAGAAGGGGGTTTAACTCATTAAAATGAGAAGAAAAGAGGTTTAACCTTAAACTACATAGAGGGTTCTTTACTGTAAGAGCGGCAAGGATGTGGAATTCCCTTCCACAGGCGGTGGTCTCAGTGGGAAGCATCAATAGTTTCAAGAAACTATTAGATAAGCACCTGAACGACCGCAACATACAGGAATACACAATGTAATACTGACATATAATCATACACATGGGTTGGACTTGATGGACTTGTGTCTTTTTTTCAACCTCATCTACTATGTAACTTTATGGAACTATATTTGAGATTTTTTTATTTTATTATCATATACAAATGTATTATACATTTAAAAAAACGGTTTAACCAAATTTTGGTGCTTAATAACAACTACATGTAATGCATACATTTTTAGAAGGATGTTAATATATATATTTATTCTACAATTGTATACATTTTGTGTCAGGTTATATTGCAGTGAATGTATTGTCTTAACCACTTGCCGACCGCCGCACGACGATGTACGTCGACAGAATGGCACGGGCAGGCATATGGGCGTACCTGTACGTCCCTGCCTTCCCGCGGGTGGGGGGCCCGATCGGGCCCCCCCCCCGGTGCCTGCGGCGGTCGGTATTAGTTCGGGAGCGATCCGGGATGAGGGGGCAGCCATTCATTCATGGCCACCCCCTCGCGATCGCTCCCGACGAATGGAAATCCTTTGTGAAATCACTTCCTCTCCTGTAATGTAAACACAGGAGAGGAAGTGATGTAATCTCTCCTCCGTGTCGGTATTTTTCGTTTCGGCACCAAGGAGAGAGGATCGGTGAGTTGCACCAACACGACACTTCACAGTAGAACATGCCAGGCACACTCACACCCCCCCCTTTACCCCCCGATCACCCCCCCAATTACCCCTGCCCCCCCAGTCACAGTGACACCAATGCATTTTATTTTTATTTTTTTGCATTGTTGTCATTTGTGACTGTAATAACTGTTAGGGCAGTTAGGGTTAGCCCCCTTTAGTTCTAATGTACCCCCCTAACCCCCCCCCAATAAAGGTTTAACCCCGTGATCACCCCCCTGTCGCCAGTGTCACTAAGGCTGGGTTCACATTGCAGCGGTTTATGAGAACGGATGTGATTCGCACCGCACTGCAGTGCAAATCACATCCGATCTCTGCGATTCGAGTTCAGCCATTCGCCGCACCCGCCGCAAATTCGCACGGGACCCTTTTTTTGGTCCGCAGCAGAATCGGATCGCATGGGTGTTCACACCATGCGATCCGAGTTTGCAGATCGCACTGCGATATGCGAACTGATCTGGGGGTGTCATTAACATTTCACTGACACTCCCAGCAGTTCGCATAGGGCAGTGTGAACTGCCTCCGGGAGGCATGCGATGCGGGAACCCGCCGCGGATTCGTGGCGTTCCCGCATCGCTCCAGTGTGAACCCAGCCTAATAAGCGATCGTTTTTCTGATCGCTGTATTAGTGTCACAGGTGACGCTAGTTAGGCAGGTAGGTATTTAGGTTCGCCGCAGCTTTTTATAGCGCCAGGGACCCCCATATACTACCGCATAAAGCCCCCTGATTGCCCCCTAGTTAACCCTTTCACCAGTGATCACCATATAACTGTTACAGGTGACGCTGGTTGGTTAGTTATTTTTTTATAGTTTCAGGGCACCCGCCATTTATTACCTAATAAAGGTTTAACCCCCTGATCACCCGGCGGGTGTCATTTGTGACTGTAATAACTGTTAGGGCAGTTAGGGTTAGCCCCCTTTAGTTCTAAGGTACCCCCTAACCCCCCCAATAAAGGTTTAACCCCGTGATCACCCCCCGTCGCCAGTGTCACTAAGGCTGGGTTCACATTGCAGCGGTTTATGAGAACGGATGTGATTCGCACCGCACTGCAGTGCAAATCACATCCGATCTCTGTGCGATTCGAGTTCAGCCATACAGATAGTATGGCTGAATTCGCGTTGCACCCGCCGCACCCGCCGCAAACTCGCACGGGACCCTTTTTTTGGTCCGCAGCAGAATCGGATCGCATGGATGTTCACACCATGCAATCCGAGTTTGCAGATCGCACTGCGATATGCGAACTGATCTGAGGGTGTCATTAACATTTCACTGACACTCCCAGCAGTTCGCATAGGGCAGTGTGAACTGCCGCCGGGAGGCATGCGATGCGGGAACCCGCCGCGGATTCGTGGCGTTCCCGCATCGCTCCAGTGTGAACCCAGCCTAATAAGCGATCGTTTTTCTGATCGCTGTATTAGTGTCACAGGTGACGCTAGTTAGGCAGGTAGGTATTTAGGTTCGCCGCAGCTTTTTATAGCGCCAGGGACCCCCATATACTACCGCATAAAGCCCCCTGATTGCCCCCTAGTTAACCCTTTCACTAGTGATCACCATATAACTCTTACAGGTGACGCTGGTTGGTTAGTTATTTTTTTATAGTTTCAGGGCACCCGCCATTTATTACCTAGTCTCACTAGTGTACCCCTAAATTTAGGGGTGTCTACTTTCCAAAATGGGGTCATTTGGGGGGGGTTTGTGCCATCTTGGCATTTTATGGCCTTCAAAACTGTAACGCCCTTAGAAAGCCTGAAGGCGGTGCTTGGTTTTCGGGGCCCCGTACGCGGCTAGGCTCCCAAAAAGTCCCACATATGTGGTATCCCCGTACTCAGGAGAAGCAGCAGAATTTATTTTGGGGTGTCATTTCACATATGCCCATGGCATGCGTGAGCAATATATCATTTAGTGACAACTTTGTGAAAAAAAAAAAAAAGTTTGTAATTTTCCCGCAACTTGTGGCAAAATATAAAATATTCCATGGACTCAACATGCCTCTCAGCAAATAGCTTGGGGTGTCTACTTTCTAAAATGGGGTCATTTGTGGGGGTTTTGTGCCATCTTGGCATTTTATGGCCTTCAAAACTGTAATAGGTAGTGAGGAGTGAAGTCAAATATTTACGCCCTTAGAAAACCTGAAGGCGGTTCTTGGCTTTCGGGGCCCCGTACGCGGCTAGGCTCCCAAAAAATCCCACACATGTGGTATCCCCGTACTCAGGAGAAGCAGCAGAATTTATTTTGGGGTGTCATTTCACATATGCCCATAGCATGTGTGAGCAATATATCATTTAGTGACAACTTTGTGAAAAAAAAAAAAAAAGTTTGTAATTTTCCCACAACTTGTGGCAAAATATAAAATATTCCATGGACTCAACATGCCTCTCAGCAAATAGCTTGGGGTGGCTACTTTCTAAAATGGGGTCATTTGTGGGGATTTTGTGCCATCTTGGCATTTTATGGCCTTCAAAACTGTAATAGGTAGTGAGAAGTGAAATCAAAAATTTACGCCCTTAGAAAGCCTGAAGGTGGTGCTTGGTTTTCGGGGCCCCGTACGCGGCTAGGCTCCCAAAAAGTCCCACATATGTGGTATCCCCGTACTCAGGAGAAGCAGCAGAATTTATTTTGGGGTGTCATTTCACATATTCCCATAGCATGTGTGAGCAATATATCATTTAGTGACAACTTTGTGTAAAAAAAAAAAAAATTTTTTTTTGTCATTATTCAATCGCTTGAGGCAAAAAAATAAAATATTCAATGGGCTCAACATGCCACTTATCAATTTCCTTAGGGGGTCTACTTTCCAAAATGGGGTCATTTGGGGGGGGGTTTGTACTGCCCTGCCATTTTAGCACCTCAAGAAATGAGATAGGCAGTCGTAAACTAAAAGCTGCGTAAATTCCAGAAAACGTACCTTAGTTTGTAGATGTGACAACTTTTGCGCAAACCAATAAATATACAGTTATTGACTTTTTTTTTACCAAAGACATGTGGCTGAATACATTTTGGCCTAAATGTATGACTAAAATTGAGTTTATTGGATTTTTCTAATAACAAAAAGTAGAAAATATCATTTTTTTTCAAAATTTGCGGTCTTTTTACGTTTATATCGCAAAAAATAAAAATCGCAGAGTCAGTCAAATACCTTTAAAAGAAAGCTCTATTTGTGGGAAGAAAAGGACGCAAATTTAGTTTGGGTACAACATTGCATGACCGCGCAATTACCAGTTAAAGCAGCGCAGTGCCAAAGTGTAAAAAGACCTCTGGTCATTTACCAGCAAAATGGTCCAGTCTGAAAGTGGTTAATATTACATGCATTCCACTATAGAATGCTTATTTTTATGAGGAAAATATAATCCACTAGAGGCTTTGCCTAAGGATAAGAAGTCGTTGTTGTACATGAAAAATAATTTATCTTTGTTCTATTGTAGCATTTGTTTAGATAATTATATCCTTGGGGACTTGCCATTCTATGTTTGCAGCTTAAAAGCCTACTTTTCAACAATTCAGCAGTCTACTTAAAGGAAAACTGTAACATAAATATACATTGTTTACTTGTAACAGAGTACATTTTATACTTACAAACCACAAGCAATTACAATCATTTATCGGTATAGAAAATATAAGGAAAATCTAAGAGTACTAAAGCTAAAATGTAATTAAAAGAAAATGAATTTCATACTGTAATTTGTTTTACAAAATGGGCTAATTCACTACATACATATAAAACTGTATAATCACATGCAGTATTGATACATTTGTAGTTATGTATGGTTGCTCTGTATCTATGCTAATTGTTTACGAATATATGTCAAAATTACACAGACTAAGCAACAAATATTGTCAAAGGTACTGTACACTTTTTAGTGGATTAAATTAAGTTAAAAGGTAAAAAGTGGTGCTAATTAGGGATAAGCGCGATGTTCGGGTCGACCGTAAGTTTGACTTGAACATCAGGCGTTCGCACGTTCACCGAACATTATGGGGCGTTCGAATGCCACAGAACGCCCCAGGCAGTGTATCAATATACTGTATATATATATAAAAAACAATATAGGTGTGACAGCGCTGTAAAAGTGAAATAAACAATTATGGCGATAAACACTGATATTGCAATAATATGAAAAAAGTCCATAAAGATAAAATGCATGAATCCATGTGTGCAAAAAAAACAGTGTGCAAAAAGATGTCTTCAGACAACCTCCATGAACAGAAAGCTCCCACCACCTCATGGCAATGACCCTGAAAGGGATGAAACACGCCGTGCACCCTGTGCAAACATTCCATCCCAGGGATTGTCAGAGAATCTTGGTGGCTCAAAGGAAGAAAGCAGGTAGGTACTCCTTCCACTGTGCTACTTCAAACTTTAAATCCACAATGACTACCGGAAAATTCCTCAACACATGAAAAAAATGAGAGAAAGTTCCGCCTATAATGCAGTATCCGAGGGGTTAAAAATGAAATCACCCCACCCCAGCTAGCATTGCTAGTTTCACTTAGTAGTAGTAGTAGTCCACCTTGAGGCTCCACCTCTACTAGTTTCACCACCTCCCACGTGGCTTCATCTGGAGGAATAAACCCTGCGGCTTAGGCGGGATTAATTAAAATACTACTGAGTGAGACTGTCGTGCCATTTTTAATGCTTTTAAAATTTCATTAAATGTGAGTTCAATGCTAGCTGGGGTGGAGTGGTTTCATTTTTAACCCCTTGGATACTGCACTATAGGAGTCACTTTCTCTCATTTTTGTTCATGTGTTGCTGAACTTGCCGGTAGTCATTGTGGATTAAAAGTTTGAAGCAGCACAGTGGAAGGAGTACCTACCTGCTTTTGATTACCTTCATCCTTTGAGCCACCAAGATTCTCTGAAGATCCCTGGGAGGGAATGTCTGCACAGGGTGCAAGGCATGTTTGACCCCTTGCAGGGTTGTTTAAAGGGAGTGAGCGAGCATTGCATGAGGTGGTGGGTACACCCAGTTCATGGAGGTTGTCTGAAGATATCACACAAGCTTGTTTTTATTTAGTTTTTTTGCACAATGTGGATTCATTATGTTTTTATACTTTTTTCATATTATTGCAAAATCTGTGTTTATCACCATACTTGTTAATGCCACTTTTACAGCGCTGTCACACCTATATATATTTTTTTTACTGATTTATGTGGGGTACATTAGTGACAGCTGCAGTTAAAAGTTATCACTATTATATGTTTTTCTATGTTTCACATTTCACACCATATTAGCGCGCAGCTACCTCAATTTTCAATATATATATATATATATATATATATATATATATATATATATATATATAATATACCATATTTATCGGCGTATAACACGTACCCCAAGTTTGGAGGGAATTTAAAAGAAAAAACTTTTAGGAGGGAAGTTTAAGGAAAAAAACATTTAAATGCCCATTAATGCAGCCTTGTCAGTGTAATTTGCATCCTTGCATTGCAGCCTTGTCAGTCATTTGCAGCCTTGTCAGTCATTTGCAGCCTTCCATTGCAGCCTTGTCAATCACTTGCAGCCTTGTCAGTCATTTTCAGCCTTGTCAGTGTCTTTTCCATTTAAAAATGGCGCCGCCGAGATACAGAGCAGATGTCCTTTGTATCTTGACGGCGCTCGGTAGCTCTCGGCCGTTCTCAGCGACTTTTGGCTTTCCGAAAGCTGCCAAGGATGGCCGGGTGTGGCCGAAAATAGCCGCGAATGGCCGAGTGCAGCCGAAAATAGCCGAGAACGGCCGAATGCGACCGAAATTAGGTGAAAGCCGCTGAGAGCGGCAGAGAAGCATTTAAACAGTACATATATATACTCTGCATTCAGTGTGGTGTATATATACAGTGTAAAAAACTATTGGAAAACAGCGCTGTCCACAAAATACTACAATACTTAAAAATCCTGTGCCAGTGAAACAGAAAATTAAATAATAATAAATTCTTGCCGCAACATAATGTGAGACACACACAATATACAATAATTCAAAAGAAAAGCTGCGCTATAACTTATATAGTGCCAGAATAATAATATAACATAATATATCCTGTTTACAAAAAATGTATGTGACCACAAATGGTGCAGAAAAAATTTATTAAAAAAACATGAACAGTCCAAAGAAAAGGGAGAGAGACAAGGAGATGAGATTTCAGTCGATTTAAGTGACTCCGTAAAATACCCTTCAGGTATATAGCAGGTGCACCCAGAAAAAGAGATTCCTCCACCACCAGATTCAGTGAGGCTTACCAGCTGACAAGATCTCTTTTTAGGGAGACCATACGAGCTTGCAAACAAGACTATCACTCCTGGTCCCTTTAATAGGCTCTGCTGGTGTCTCCAACTCCTGTATCCCCTTCTCAGAGCGTCTCCCGTTTCACCATATTCATTTAGTAAGATAAAACAGAAAGGCTCCCATAGCGTAACTCCATATAAAATTTTAATTCAAACACAATAAAATAAAGATGAATCATGGGGAAGCCTCAGGTTTAAGCGAGATACCATCGTCCCAATTAATGTATATAGAACAAAACGAGCATAAAGCTCCTAGAATAGGAAAAAGACTCTGGGGGAAAATTTCCTAAGGATTTAGTGGGAACAGTAGGGACTATTGCGGTATCATATGATAGTCAAAAAGTGGGCATTAGAATTAAAATTCAATAACATTTTATTATAAATAGCTACACAAAGGTAGTAAAAAAGACATATACACAAAAATCAAAACAAACAACAATATAAACAATCCATTAGGAGGACAGATGTTATACAAGGGTGGTTGAAAAGTCCCCAGTGAAAGGGGATTTTTTACATAGATGTAGAATTGACGTATATTTCGCCCGGTTTCGCGGCACTGGAAAGCCACTTCCTCAGGAAACGTCACCTACAGATCTAATATATACAAGAAAAATAGTATAATATTTCAATGAGTACAATTTTACTGCAATGATCTGAAAATTTGTGACCATAAACATATAGATAAGGTGCAACCAGAAAAATAAAATAAAGGTAACAAACTCACAAATTTCCAGCTGAATATAAGCGTGTGTATAGTAACGAGCCGGCCGGCTCTCTCTTGCTAACACTGCCCGCCCTTCCTGGCCAACGGGGAATGGCGGTGACGTCACCTGGGCTCAGAGTAGTTTGCCTTCCAACGCAGCTGCCAAAGCAGCTCCTTGCCCACACTAACTCCTTCCGTAGCCCCACCATCATGCATGGAGGAATCCCCAAAATGATTCGACCACAGTGTTGGTTACAGTTAGTACTGGAGGATGCACAGTGATTTGAAGGCTTCGATGTTGGTTCTCAGGTTGAAGTAGAGAGTAACATGAGCCTAGAGAGAGGGGGTGCCACAGAAGGACAAGAAACTGGTCGTCATGTTCCCCCAGCTGCTGATAGCCCCACATTTATAAAAATGAATCAGTCCTGGATCAGCAGCTATCAAGTACCCGATGCTGATGTAACTGATTGAATTTTCTATAGATCTGGGATCCCTTGAAGACTGCCTATGCTGCCTATCCTATTCCTCCACAAACACGATGATGCTACAGTACCTGACTGAGAGAATGTGTTTCCAGTGTGATCCCATTGCGCTGGCTCTCGGCAACAAGGCACTGTACATCTGGCGCTGGCTGCAATAGGAAAATGTCACATTTTCCTATTGCAGCGAGCGCGAGAAAGAAGTGACAATGTCACCTCTCTAATAAAACCAGGCATACATCGTACCCCTACCCATTGGGGAAAAAAGTGTCAATAAAAAAACACACTAGACAGGCTTTTAAAATAATTTATTAGGCAGCTCCGGGGGTCTTCTTCCGACTCCTTTGCGCTCTCCAGCATCTTCTCCGTGCTCCCCGGCCCCTTCTCCCGGTCTCTGGTTCTTCTCCCCATCTCCGGTTCTTCTGCTCCTCCGATATCTTCTTCCAGCTCTTTTACTAGCAGTGGCCCAGTCTTCTGGGTTCTTCTTCCCTCTTCTCCTTTTCCGATGTTGACACGCGCTCTCTCCTGCTGTAATGCCATGTGCAAGGTGCGCGATGACTTATATAGGCATGGGGCGGGGGTCATCGGGTGATGTCACATGGTGACCCCTCCCCTTATGGTGTCAAGTCTCAGGACATGCTGGTACTGTGACATCATAAGGGGTGGGGTCATCATGTGACATCACCCGGTGACCCCACCCCATGCCTATATAAGTCATCTCGCACATGGCATGACAGCGGGACAGAGCGTCGTGTCAACATCGGAAGAAGGAAAAAAAGACGCAGAAGACCAGGCCACCGCTAGTAAAAGAGCTGGAAGAAGATAGCGGAGGATCCGGCAGAAGGCCCGGGAGAAGAGGCCGGAGAGAGCGGAGAAGAAACGGAGAGAGGGAGAAGAGGCAGGAGAGCGTCAAGGAGTCAGAAGAGACCCCCGAAGTCGGAAGAAGACCCTGAAAGCTGCCTAATAAATTACTTTAAAAACCTGTGTAGTGTGTTTTTTTATTGACAATTTTCCCCCGGGTGAATGGGTAGGGGTACGATGTACCCCATTCTCATTCACACTTATTAAAAGGGGCTCCCGGATTCTGATAAGCCCCCTGCTTGCAGAACCGGACAACCAATGGCCAGGGTTGTCAGGAAGAGGCCCTTGTCCTCATTAACATGGGGACAAGGTGCTTTGGGGTGGGGGGCACTTGCTTGTCCCCACCGCCTTCCTGACCAGCCGGGCTGCATGCTCGGATAAGGGTCTGGTATGTATTTTAGGGGGACCCCATGCCGTTTTTTCGGTGTAGGGGGTTCCCCCTTAAAATCCATACCAGACCTAAGGGCCTGGTATGCTCTTGGAAGGGAACTCATGCCGTTTTTTTATTTAAAATTTGCCGTGGAGTTCTCCCTCAAGATTCATACCAAACACAGTGCCTGGTATTGGCAGGGATACAGGTCAGATCCACGCAGCAGTGCCAGCCTCAATGTCAGCAATGCTTGTCGCTCATTGGGAAAGGAAAAACACATTTTCCCTTTCCCAATGCGAGCCAGCTCAGCGCTGGCTTCCGCGACGGGTCTTGCAGGGTGTCAATCTCGCCGATAAAAGTGGCGAAATTGACACAATATCGCGGTCACCTACTGTAGCTTCCAAATATATTTTTGGTTTAAGGCACCATCACCACTCAAGGCCCAATTTTTATGCCCCTGTTTAACAGGGGCATGTAATTACAATTTTTGATATAATATTTAACAGCAGGGCCCGTTCCTGCACCCAACAAGAGTAACTGTGAGGGATTACAGTGTTGTGGCACCATCAAAACCAAAGACCCAATTTTTCAGCCCCTGTTTAACAGGAGCATGTAGTTATAATTTTTGATATAACATTTAACAGCAGGGCCCATTCCTGTGCTCAACACGAGTAACTGTAAGGGGCTACAGTGTGGTGGCACCATCAAAACCAAAGGCCCAATTTTTCTGCCCCTGTTTAACAGGGCATGTAATTACAATTTTTGAAATAATATATAACAGCAGGGCCCATTCCTGTGCCCAACAAGAGTAACTGAGAGGGATTACAGTGTTGTGGCACCATCAAAACCAAAGACCCAATTTTTCTGCCCCTGTTTAACAGGAGCATGTAATTACAATTTTTGATATAATATTTAACAGCAGGGCCCGTTCCTGCGCCCAACATGAGTAACTGTGAGGGGTTACAATGTTGTGACACCATCAAAACCAAAGGCCCAATTTTTCCGCCCCTGTTTAACAGGACATGTAATTACAATTTTTGAAATAATATTTAACAGCAGGGCCTATTCCTGTGCCCAACAAGAGTAACTGTGGGGGGTTACAGTGTTGTTGCACCATCAAAACCAAAGGCCCAATTTTTCTGCCCCTGTTTAACAGGGAAAGCAATTAACATTTTTTAAATAATATTTAACAGCAGGGCTCATTCCTGTGCCTAACAAGAATAACTGTGATGGGTTACAGTGTTCTGGCACCATCTAAAGCCGCGTACACACGGGCGGACTGTCTGGCCTACTTAGTCCGCCGAAACACATTTCAGCGGACAGTCCGCTCGTGTGTGGGCTTCAGCGGACTTTTTCAGCGTGCAGTCTGGCGGACTAAGTATTTCGGAATTTCCATAATACTGTCCGTCGGACTCGCATTTCGGCGGACAATCCGCCCGTGTGTGTGCCAGTCCGCCGTACTTTTGAAATGAGCGGACTTTTCCCGCCCGGAGAAAAGTCCGCTCATTTCGAGCGGGTATCCAGGTAGGCGGGGCCCGCGAAGGAGATGTCGCTGGCCCCGCCGCCTGGTATGGACTTAAAGGGGAACCCCAACGCCGAAAAAAATCGGCATGGGGGTCCCCCCCAAGTCCACAACAGACCCTTGTCCGAGCACGCTACCCGGCCGGCCAGGAAAGGGGGGCGAGCGAGCGACCAACCCATGTGACATAAAGCCATGTGACACCGCCCCATTGTCCCTATATAAGTGGTCGCGCAGTGCGTCCCTGGCATTCCGGCCGGAGAGATCGTCGAGGCAACATCTCCTGGAGAAGAAGAAGAAGAAGAAGAAGAACGGAAGGCGGCGGCGACGGCAGCGACAGAAGACCGGGCCACCGCCTGTAAAAGAGCTATAAGAAGGCGCGGTGGCCCGGCAGAAGAACCGAAGAGGGGGACAAGACCCCCGAAGTCGGGAGAAGAGGCCGGCGGCGAGGAAGAAAGCCGGACTCCTCCGCTAGCAAAAGAGCTACAAGAAGATAGCGGAGGAGTCCGGCGAGAAGACCCCCGAAGACGGAAGACCCCCGGAGCTGTGCAATAAAGTATTTTATCTCGTGTGTTGTGTTTTTTTTGGTACTTTTATTTTACAGGTGAATGGGTAGGGGTACATTGTACCCCATACTCATTCACATAGCGTGGGGGGCCGGTATCCGGGGGCCCCCTTATTAAAGGGGGCTCCCGGATTCCGATAAGCCCCCCGCCCGCAGACCCCGACAACCAACGGCCAGGATTGTCGGGAAGAGGCCCTTGTCCTCATCAACATGGGGACAAGGGGCTTTGGGGTGGGGGGGGCGCGCGGCCCCCCCTTCCCCAAGGCACCCCCCCATGTTGAGGGCACGCGGCCTGGTACGGCTCAGGAGGGGCCGGCCGGGTAGCGTGCTCGGACAAGGGTCTGTTGTGGACTTGGGGGGGACCCCCACGCCGATTTTTTTCGGCGTTGGGGTTCCCCTTTAAGTCCATTCCAGGCGGCGGGGCCAGCGACGTCTCCTTCGCGGGCCCCGCCTACCTGGAGACGCGCTCGAAATGAGCGGACTTTCCTCTGCGTGTGTGGGCGAGTCCGTTCATTTCAAAAGTAGGGCAGATAGTATGGCGGACTTAGCACGCCGTATTAGTCCGCTCAAAAAGTGGTGTGTGTGGTCAAGTCCGTTCATTCGAAAGTATGACGGACTGTCCGTCGGATTGTCTGACGGACTAAGTTGGCCAGACAGTCCGCCCCGTGTGTACGCGGCTTAAGGCCCAATTTTTCCGTAGAGTATATAATGCACTCTGTATAGTATATATACTGCAGTCCATAGTATATAATGCCTGGGTGACCCTCACGCCATTAAAAAAAAAAAGTTCCCCTTAATATGCATACCAGACCTGAAGGGCCCAGTATGGATTTTGGGGGAGACTCTCACACCATTTTTTTTATTTTGGTGTGGGGCTTCCCTGAATATCCATACCCGACCTGAATGGCCTGGTAATGGACCGCAGGCACAATATTTAAAATAATGTTTTATTGTTTCACTTTAAGCATTATTAAAAATGAGAAGCAAACAACAAATAGGACAAAATAACAGAAAAAGTGAATGTGCATAACTATTTGCATCTATCATAGCTCTACACAGCTCCACACAGCTCCACACAGCTCCACACAGCTCCACACAGCTCCACATGGGTGGCACAGTGGTGTAGTGGTTAGCGCTCTTGCCTAGCTGTAAATAGGGTCGCTGGTTCGAAACCCAACCACAACTCTACCTGCCTGGAGTTTGCATGTTCTCCATGTGCTTGCGTGGGTTTCCTCTGGGTGGGTACTCTGGTTTCCTCCCACACTCCAAAGACATGCAGGTAGGTTAATTGGCTTCTGTCCAAAATTGGCCCTAGTATAAGAATGGGAACCTTGAATTGTGGGCTCCTCGAGGGTAGGTACTGATGTGAGTGTGCAATGTACAGGGATAGGGACAATTGTAGACACTCAGGTTCAACTGGATGGACTGATGTCTTTATTCAACCTTACTAACTATGTAACTATGTAACTAAGTGTCTATGAGCTTGCCACATCTTACCATTGGAATTTTTGCCCATTGCTCCTTGCAAAAACTGCTCAAGCTCTTTCAAGTTGGATGGTTTGTGCTTGTGAACAGCAATCTTAAAGTCTGACCACAGATTTTCTATTGGATTGAGGTCTGGGCTTTGACTAGGCCATTCCAACACATTTACTTGTTTCCCCTTAAACCACTCAAGTGTTGCTTAGCAGTGTGTTTGGTGTCATTGTCCTTCTGGAAGGTAAAGCTCAGTCCTAGCCTCAAATCACACAGAGTGGTACAGGTTTTGCTCAAGAATATCCCTGTATTTAGCACCATCCATCTTTCCCTCAACCCTGACCAGTTTCCCAGTCTCGACTACTGAAAAACATCCCCACAGCAGGATGCTGCCACCACCATGTTTCACTCTGGGGATGATGTTCTTTGGGTGATGTCAGGCCATGCGTTCGTTTTTATCTTTTTTTTTTTATCTGTTCACTATGTGAGTACTTTTAATCACCTCAATACAGTGAGTGCACTTACACCCCCTTCCTGACCAGACCAATTTTCAGCTTTCAGCGCTCTCACAGCTTGAATGACAATTACTCAGTCATGCAATACTGTACCCATATGAAACTTGCGTCCTTTTTTCCACACAAATAGAGCTTTCTTTTAGTGGTATTTAATCACTAGTGGGTTTTTATTTTTTGTGCTATAAATAAAAAAAAACATTTTGTGAAAAAATGCTTCTTTCTTTGTTTCTGTCATAAAATTTTGCTAATTAGTAATTTTATTCATACATGTTGGCCAAAATTTATACTGCTACATATCTTTGATAAAAATAACCCACATTAGTGTATTTTTTTTTGGTCTTTGTGAAAGTTATAGAGTCTACAAACTATCGTGCCAATCACTGAAAATTGATCACATCTGATTAGGCCTTCAGTACATCAGGTGCATCTCATTTCTTGAGACACTAACCAGTCAGGAAAGTACAAATACCCCTCAAATGACCCCTTTTTAGAAAGAAGACATTCCAAGGTATTAAGTAAGTAGCATGGTGAGTTCTTTTAGGTTGTAATTTTTTCCCACAATTCTTTGCAAAATGAAGATTTTTATTTTTTATTTTTATTTTTTACACAATTGTCATATTATCAGGTTATTTCTCACACACAGCATATGCATACAACAAATTACACCCCAAAATACATTCTGCTACTCTGCCCGAGTATGGTGATACCACATGTGTGAGACTTTTACACAGCATGGCCACATACAGAGCACCAACATTGAAGTGGCACTTTCAGACATTCTACGAGCAAAAATTACACATCTCATTTCACAGCCACCTATTACACTTTTGAAGGCCCTGGAGTACCACGACAATGAAATTGCCCATTTTGGAAAGCAAACACCCCAATGTATAATCTGTGAGGCATAATGAGTCTTTTGAACGGTTCATTTTTTTCCAGAAGTTTTTGGAAAATGTGAAAAAAAATGAAAATACATTTTTTTTTACACAAAGTTGTCAGTTTATAAGATATTTCTAACACATAGCATGTATATAGCAAAAATTACACCCCAAAACACATTCTGCTACTCCTCCCGAGTATGGCGATACCACATGTGTCGGACTTTTACACAGCCTGGCCACATACAGAGGCTGAACATTGAAGTAGTACCTTCAGGCGTTCTAGGAGCATAAACTTTCATTCCTACCCATCACACTTTTGAAGGTCCTGGAGCACCAGGACAGTGAAATTACCCACAAAATGACCCCATTTTGGAAAGCAAACACCCCAATGTATATTCTATGAGGCATGGGATGCAAATAGGTACTCGGATACTCTGATGGGCTGCAGATAGGTACTCTGGTATGCTGATGGCCTGGTGACAAGTACTTGAGTACTCTGATGGCCTGGTGACAGGTACTCGGGTACTCTGATGGCCTGGTGACAGGTATTCGGGTACTCTGATGGCCTGGTGACAGGTTCTCTGATGGCCTGGTGACTGGTATTTGGGTACTCTGAAGGGCAGTGATAGGTACTCATATGGACTGTGACAGGTACTCGGGTACTCAGATGAACTGTGACAGGTATTCAGGTACTCAGATGAACTGGGACAGGTACTCAGATGAACTGTGACAGGTACTCGGGTACTTAGATGGACTGGAACAGCTACTCGGGTACTCGGATGGACTAGGACAGGTACTCGGGTACTCTGATGGGCTGTAACAGGTACTCGGGTACTCGGATGGGCTGTGACAGGTACTCAGGTACTCTGATGGGCTGTGACAGGTACTCGGGTACTCTGATGGGCTGTGACAGGTACTTGGGTACTTTGATGGGCTGTGACAGGTACTCGGGTACTCTTATGAACTGTGACAGGTACTCAGGTACTCAGATGGACTGTGACAGGTACTCGGATGGACGGTGACAGGTACTCGGGTACTCTGATGGACTGTGACAGGTACTCGGGTACTTTGATGGGCTGTGACAGGTACTTGGGTACTTTGATGGACTGTGATGGGTACTCGGATACTCAGATGGACTGTGACAGGTATTTGGGTACTTAGATACTTAGGTACTGGAACAGCTACTCGGGTACTCGGATGGACTAGGACAGGTACTCGGGTACTCTGATGGGCTGTAACAGGTACTCGGGTACTCGGATGGGCTGTGACAGGTACTCAGGTACTCTGATGGGCTGTGACAGGTACTCGGGTACTCTGATGGACTGTGACAGGTACTTGGGTACTATGATGGACTGTGAGTGACAGGTACTATGATGGACTGTGAGTGACAGGTACTATGATGGGTGGTGACAGGTCCTCTTTATTGTGGGGGGGGGGCAATCAGTGTGATTGGTGTACACTATAGGCGGTAACGAGATGTTACCACAATCTCCTCCTCACACACGATCTGTGTGGGAGGAGGAGAACCCGGTAACATCTCATTACCGCGGTTTGTTTACATTTAGTGATCGGCTGTGAAATGGTCACAGCCGATCACGTGGGTAAACAGCCAGCCAATTGCTGTTTACCAGCGTCGGTGACGAGCAGTGTTCCCGGGAACACACCGCCACCGACGTGCACACGCAGCGCGCTCGCGATCGCGTGCCATGCACAGTGAGGGTGTAACCATCTGTGATCGGCCATGACTTGCTCACGGCTGATCACGTGGTAAACAGCCATGCCCAATGACTGTTCACCCCCCTCGGTAGCGAGCGGTGCCCCCGTGACACGCGGCCACCGAAGGAACAGGGATGCACGCGCACGATCGCTACGCATTCCCTGTTTAAACGGCAGGACGTCATATGATGGCCTCCCGCCACAATAGGTGCACCACCTGGCCATCATTTGACCAGTTAAACTTGTAACCTCAAATAAATATCTGTGATTATATACTTCACGATTTGGGACCCCCTTCTCCTCTTTATGGATAGGGATGAGCTGAACACCTCCTGGTTCGGTTCGCACCAGAACCTGCGAACGGACTGAAAATTCGTGCAAACTTTAGAACCCCGTTAAAGTAAATGGGACTCAAACGTTCGAAATCAAAAGTGCTAATTTTAAAGGCTAATATGCAAGCTATTGTCCCAAAAAGGGTTTTGGGATTCGGGTCCTGCCCCAGGGGACATGTATCAATGCAAAAAAAGGTCCAAAAACTGCTGTTTTTTCTGGAGCAGTGATTTTAATGATGCTTAAAGTGAAAAAAAAAGTGAAATATTCCTTTAAATATCGTACCTGGTGGGTGTCTATAGTATGCCTGTAAAGAACAGCAGGGACTGTAAAGAACAGTCTCTGCACAAAATGACATTTTAAAAGGAATAAAAGTCTGGGGATATTAAAACTGCTTGCGGATTTAATGTAATGTCTGGTCCCGGTAATATGGCTGAAAATCTGTGAGACAAACGGCATGGGTATCCCCTCCCCCCCCAATCCATTACCAGGCCCTTTGGGTCTTGTATGGATATAAAGGGGAACCCTGCACCCAAATTTAAAAAAGGAAAGGTGTTGGCCCCCCAGGCCCTATATACTCTGAACAGCAGTATACAGGCAGTGCAAACAGGAAAGTAACTGTAGGTTTGTTGTTAAATAGAATCTGTTTGCAATTTTGAACTGGTACATTTTTAAAGTGTAGCTCCAGTCAAAAAATCTATTTTTAAGCTTTTTGGAAAACATAGGGAAGGGCTATCACCCCTGTAACAGTTTTCTTTGCTGCATGTGCACCTCTTCAGAAGATTTCACTTCACTTTCTGTCCCAATGACAAATGTTTTTTGAAAATGTGTTTTTTTTTAGTGAAACAAGGATTGGTGATAAAGCATCAGTGGAGAGTAGGGATGGCCGAACGGTTCGCCCGACGGTCGTTTTGCGACAAATTTTGGCTGTTCGCGGTCCGCCCGATCGGCGGACTATTGCCGCTGTTCGACCGGCGGACTTCCGTGTTTACTGTGTAAAAGAACTTTGACCTATGATGACACATCCATCATGTGGTACAGGACAGCCAATTGAGAAATTACAGCACACTTGGACATTCCCCCTAACTTATAAATAGACCCGATCCGGCGGCCATTTTACATTCTTTCGTATGTCACTATAGGGAGAGGTTGCTGTGTGGAGCAGGGAGAGACTGCAGTGACCCAAATCGCTAGCTATTAGGTCCACAAAAGTTCTTTTAAGGACTGGTATGGTATAGGTGTTAGGTGTAGTTCAGGATATAGGTTTGAGGCACTGCTGTGCTAGTGATTGTTGCAGCAGCCTGTCTTTTGTCAGTGTAGAGAGAGGGACAGGACGCTGTGTGCAGCAGGGACAGTCAGTTTAATCATTAGCTGTTACTATTAGGTCCACAAAAGTCCTTTTCAGGACTGGTATGGTAAAGTAGTACAGGATATAGTTTTGAGTGCTATTCAAGTTCTTGTTGCAGGAGCCTGTGTTTTGTCAGTTTAAATAGGGACGGACAGGAAGCTGTGTGTGGCAGTGAGGGACAGTCAGTTTAATCAGTAGCTGTTACTATTAGGTCCACAAAGGTTCTTTTCAGGACTGGTATGGTAATAGGCTTGTACACGTATAATATTCTTTCTTCCAAATATAGAAAGAATATTATACTTGACTGCTGCCCTTCTGCTGCAGTAGTCCTTTATCAGTATAGGGACTGAGGTACAGTCTGCTAATCACAACCTACTAGTTCCACAAAGGTCCTTATAAGGACTGGTAAGGTATAGCGTACTACAGTACATAGGGTTGAGTGAGGTACAGTCTGCTATTCCTTAAGGACTGGTATAGGTCCACAATATATAGGGTTGAGGTGCACTACTGCTGACTGCTGCCCTATTCTGCAGCAGTCCTTTATCAGTATAGGGACTGAGGTACAATCTGCTAATCACAACCTACTAGTTGAACAAAGGTCCTTCTAAGGACTGGTAAGGTATAGCGTACTAGAGTATATGCTGACTTCCTCCTGGGGCTGCTTATTATGAGGGGCTCCCACCATCCCTGTGCTGTGCTGACTTCCTCCTGGGGCTGTACCTCTGCTGTGCATATTATGAGGGGCTCCCACCATCCCTGTGCTATGCTCATTGTAAAGGGGCTCCCACCATCCCTGTGCTGTGCTGACTTCCTCCTGGGGCTGGTTATTATGAGGGGCTCCCACCATTCCTGTGCTGTGCTGACTTCCTCCTGGGGCTGTACCTCTGCTGTGCATATTATGAGGGGCTCCCACCATCCCTGTGTTATACTCATTATGAGGGGCTCCCACCATCCCTGTGCTATGCTGACTTACTCCTGGGGCTGTACCTCTGCTGTGCATATTAATAGGGGCTCCCACCATTCCTGTGCTATGCCCATTATGAGGGGCTCCCACCATCCCTGTGCTATGCTGACTTACTCCTGGGGCTGCTTACGGTGCAGGTGTCAGTGCTGTATATCACGGTGCTGGTGTCAGTGCTGTATATCACGGTGCTGGTGTCAGTGCTTTATGTCATGCTGCTGATGTCAGTGCTCTCTATCATGGTGCTGGTGTCAGATCACTCTATCATGGTGCAGGTGTCATTGCTGTATGTCACGCTGCAGGTGTCAGTGCTGTATATCACGGTGCTGGTGTCAGTGCTTTATGTCATGCTGCTGATGTCAGTGCTCTCTATCATGGTGCTGGTGTCAGATCACTCTATCATGGTGCAGGTGTCATTGCTGTATGTCACGCTGCAGGTGTCAGTGCTGTATATCACGGTGCTGGTGTCAGTGCTTTATGTCATGCTGCTGATGTCAGTGCTCTCTATCACGGTGCTGGTGTCAGATCACTCTATCACGGTGCAGGTGTCATTGCTGTATATCATGCTGCTAATGTCAGTGCTCTCTATCACGGTGCTGGTGTCAGTGCTGTATATCACGGTGCTGGTGTCAGTGCTTTATGTCATGCTGCTGATGTCAGTGCTCTCTATCACGGTGCTGGTGTCAGATCACTCTATCACGGTGCAGGTGTCATTGCTGTATATCATGCTGCTAATGTCAGTGCTCTCTATCACGGTGCTGGTGTCAGTGCTGTATATCATGGTGCTGGTGTCAGTGCTTTATGTCACGCTGCTGATGTGGGCTGTACCTCTGCTGTGCATATTAATAGGGGCTCCCACCATCCCTGTGCTACGCCCATTATGAGGGGCTCCCACCATCCCTGTGCTATGCTGACTTACTCCTGGGGCTGCTTACGGTGCAGGTGTCAGTGCTGTATATCACGGTGCTGGTGTCAGTGCTGTATATCACGGTGCTGGTGTCAGTGCTTTATGTCATGCTGCTGATGTCAGTGCTCTCTATCACGGTGCTGGTGTCAGATCACTCTATCACGGTGCAGGTGTCATTGCTGTATGTCACGCTGCAGGTGTCAGTGCTGTATATCACGGTGCTGGTGTCAGTGCTGTATATCACGGTGCTGGTGTCAGTTCTTTATGTCATGCTGCTGATGTCAGTGCTCTCTATCACGGTGCTGGTGTCAGATCACTCTATCACGGTGCAGGTGTCATTGCTGTATATCATGCTGCTGATGTCAGTGCTCTCTATCACGGTGCTGGTGTCAGTGCTGTATATCATGGTGCTGGTGTCAGTGCTTTATGTCACGCTGCTGATGTCAGTGCTCTCTATCACGGTGCTGGTGTCAGATCACTCTATCATGGTGCAGGTGTCATTGCTGTATGTAATGCTGCATGTGTCAGTGCTGTATATAACGGTGCTGGTGTCAGTGCTGTATATCACGGTGCTGGTGTCAGTGCTTTATGTCACACTGCTGATGTCAGTGCTCTCTATCACGGTGCTGGTGTCAGATCACTCTATCACGGTGCAGGTGTCATTGCTGTATGTCACGCTGCAGGTGTCAGTGCTGTATATCACGGTGCTGGTGTCAGTGCTGTATATCACGGTACTGGTGTCAGTGCTTTATGTCACGCTGCTGATGTCAGTGCTCTCTGTCATGGTGCTGGTGTCAGATCACTCTATCACGGTGCAGGTGTCATTGCTGTATATCACGCTGCTGATGTCAGTGCTCTCTATCACGGTGCTGGTGTCAGATCACTCTATCACGGTGCAGGTGTCCTTGCTTTATGTCACGCTGCTGGTGATCATCTCCTTCACCCTCTTCTTTGCCTACCCTGACCTTTCCTCTCCTCCATTGCCTTCATGCGCTCCACAGTCCTGAATTGTCACAATTTCACATATAAAAAAAGAATGCTCGTAGTTGTTGATCCCAGATTCACCTCATACATGTGTTATGTCATTGGCCATGTGGTGGGACTATGTTTGCACAGCTAGTAATTATTTTGTGGCTGCAAATTCGACCTGTAGGTTTGCAAATTTCGCCTCCCATTGAAGTCAATGGGGCCTGCCGCGAACGTTACTGTTCGCGAACTATCGGCCGCGTTCGCGATCCGCGTTCTCGAAATGTCCCGTCGGAAGTTTGTCCATCACTAGTGGAGAGGAGACACATTTTTCCCATATCAACTCTTTCAGGAGAGAATTTCCCTTCCTAGGGGTAGATTTCATCTCGCTTCCTTTTGTCTCCTTCCATTTGCAAGTAGGAGACATTTGTAAGTTGGATGTTTGAAAGTCGGAGACTGCCCTATATGCTCTGCAGAAATTTGGGCCAAAGGTGTTGGTGTTGCCACAACACTGTAAACCCTCAAAATTACTCTTGGTGGGCATGGGAACGCCCTGTTGTGAATCATTATATCAAGAATTGTAATTACATGCCATTGTTGAACAGTGGTAGAAAAATTGGGCCTTTGGTGGTGGTGGTGCTGGTGCCACAACACTGTAAGCCCTTGTACACACGGTCAGAGAATCTGTCGGAATGAGTCTTATCGGACCGTGTCGTCAGATAATCCGACTGTGTGTGGTATGCATCGGACTGATTCCGTCCGAATCTCCGTCCGACCCAATTTTCCAACATGTTGCAAATATTTCCCGACCAACTGGGCCGGACGGACCTAATCCGATCATGTGTAGAGCATTTTCATCGGACCAAGTGCCACGCATGCTCAGATCAAATTCCTACATCAAAGCTATTGGCTACTAGCCTGAATGTAGTCCCATCGTAACGAAATTAGGTCATCACGTTCTGAAAGATCGGATTTTTCGCCAACTTGGCCCGACCGTGTGTATGTAACAGTTTCGGACACAATCCGTCGGACTAAATCCGACGGCCAAAATCAGACGGATTTGGTTGGCAAAATCTCCGACCGTGTGTACGTGGGCTAAGTCCTCACAGTTACTCTTGGTGGGTGCTGGAACGGGCCCTGTTGTGAAATATTACATCAAGAACTGTAATTACATGTAGAAACACAAAAAAACTATATAAAAAAGATTTCAGCAGCGCTAAATCTAAATAACTAATGTATCAAAACAATTAGTTTAACCATTTCAGCCTCGGACCAATTGTCAGCCTAAGGACCAGAGGTCTTTTTACAATTTCGCACTGCACTTCTTTAACTGGTAATTGCGCGGTCATGCAATGTTGTACCCAAACGAAATTTGCGTCCTTTTCTTCCCACAAATAGAGCTTTCTTTTGATGGTATTTGATTGCCTCTGCGATTTTTATTTTTTGCGATATAAATGCAAAAAGACCGAAAATTTCGAGAAAAAAATATATTTTCTACTTTTTGTTATAAGAGAAATCGAATGAACTCAATTTTAGTCATACATTTAGGGCAAAATGTATTCAGCCACATGTCTTTAGTAAAAAAAATGTCAATAAGCGTATATTTATTGGTTTGCGCAAAAGCTATAGCGTCTACAAACTAGAGTACATTTTCTGGAATTTACACAGCTTTTAATTTATGACTGCCTATCTCATTCCTTGAGGTGCTAAAATGGCTGGGCAGTACAACCCCCCCCAACATCCCAAGCTATTTACTGAGAGGCATGTTGAGTCCATGGAATATTTTATATTTTGCCACAGGTTGTGGGAATATTACAAACTTTTTTTTTTGCACAAAGTTGTCACTAAATGATATATTGCTCACACATGCTATAGGCATATGTGAAATTACACCCCAAAATACATTCTGCTGCTTCTCTTGAGTACGGGGATACCACATGTGTGGGACTTTTTGGGAGCCTAGCCGCGTACGGGACCCCGAAATACAAGCACCGCCTTCAGGATTTCTAAGGGCATTCTTTTTTTATTTTACTCCTCACTACCTATCACTACCTATCACTACCTATCACAGTTTTGAAGGCCATAAAATGCCAAGATGGCACAAACCCCCCCAAATGACCCCATTTTGGAAAGTAGACACTCCAAGCTATTTGCTGAGGGGCATGTTGAGACCATTGAATATTTATTTATTTTTGTGCCAAGGGATTGAATAATGCAAATAATTACAAAAAGTTGTCACTAAATGATATATTGCTCACACATGCCATGGTTATATGTGGAATTGCACCCCAAAATACATTTTGCTGCTTCTTCTGGGTACGAGGATACCACATGTGTGGGACTTTTTGGGAGCCTAGCTGTGTACGGGGCCCCGAAAACCATCACCACCTTCAGGATTTCTAAGGGCGCAAATTTTTGATTTCACTCCTCACTACCTATTACAGTTTTAAATGCCAAAATAGCACAAAACCCCCCCAAATGACCCCATTTTGGAAAGTAGACACCCCAAGCTATTTGTTGAGAGGCATGTTGAGTCCATGGAATATTTTATATTTTGCCACAAGTTGTGGGAATATTACAAACTTTTTTTTTTGCACAAAGTTGTCACTAAATGATATATTGCTCACACATGCTATAGGCATATGTGAAATTACACCCCAAAATACATTCTGCGTCTTCTCCTGAGTACAGGTATACCACATGTGTGGGACTTTTTGGGAGCCTAGCTGCGTACGGGACCCCGAAATCCAAGCACCGCCTTGAGGATTTCTAAGGGCATTAATTTTTTATTTTACTCCTCACTACCTATCACAGTTTTGAAGGCCATAAAATGCCAAGATGGCACAAACCCCCCCCCCCCCCAAATGACCCAATTTTGGAAAGTAGATGCCCCAAGCTATTTGCTGAGGGGCATGTTGAGCCCATTGAATATTTTTTTTTTGTCCCAATGGATTGAATAATGACAAAAAATAAAAATAATTTTTTTTTTACAAAAAGTTGTCACTAAATTATATATTGCTCACACATGCCATGGTTATATGTGGAATTGCACCCCAAAATACATTTTGCTGCATCTCCTGAGTACAGGGATACCACATGTGTTGGACTTTTTGGGAGCCTAGCTGCGTACGGGGCCCCGAAAACCAATCGCCACCTTCTGGATTTCTAAGGGCGCAAATTTTTGATTTCACTCCTCACTACCTATTACAGTTTCGAATGCCATAAAATGCCAAAATAGCACAAACCCCCCCCCCCAAATGACCCCATTTTGGAAAGTAGACACCCCAAGCTATTTGCTGAGAGTCATGTTGGCTGAACGAAAAAAAAAAGATTAATCTGTGGGTATGCCCACCATTAGAATACCTCTCTTCATCCACCCACTTCTAATGATGTGCATACATGCACCATTTATATATGCCGAAGCATGGGGGCATCCTCCCACAAAAAAGTTATGCCACGTACATACGGTCGAATTTTTCCATGGGCAAGCCCTCCGTTGGAATTTTGACCGTATGTACGCGGCATTAGGAGCAAAATCGCTCCTCCGCCCCTGCTGCCCCCATGCTTCGGCATATATATATGCTCTTTTTTTAACTGTAGTGGTGAAATAACCTCCTACAGCATTGGAGTCGCGGCTTTATGTATCGTGGGAGCAAACGCTGTTGCTGTCAAGATAAATAAATCCACGCTGCAACTGAAAGGCGTACCTGCTAAGAAAATTATGGTTAACGTTAAAACAAAGCAACATTACAGTATAACAGTAAAACCTTACCATACCTGCAAAGCAAATGCCAAAAAAAACTGTAAAAAATAAAACATTTTTTAACACAACCTGTGCCTAAAATATATATATGCGGAAGCATGGGGGCATCCTCCTGCAAAAAAAGTTATGCCACGTACAGATGGTCGAACTTTTCCATGGGCAAGCCCTCCGTCGGAATTTCGACTGTATATACGCGGCATTAGGATCAAAATCGCTCCTCCGCCCCTGCTGCCCCCATGCTTCGGCATATATGCTCTTTTTTTTAAACTGTAGTGGTGAAATCACCTCCTACAGCGTTGGAGTCACGGCTTTATGTATTGTGGGAGCAAACGCTGTTGCTGTCAAGAAAAATAAATCCGTGCTGCAACTGAATGGCGTACCTGCTAACCAAATTATGGTTAACATTAAAACAAAGTAACATTACAGTATAACAGTAAAACCTTACAATACCATACCTGCAAAGCAAATGCCAAAAAAACTGTAAAAAATAAAACATTTTTTAACACAACCTGTGCCTAAAATATATATATGCCGGAGCATGGGGGCATCCTCCCGCAAAAAAGTTAAGCCGCGTACACACGGTCAAACTTTTCCACGGGCAAGCCCTCCGTCGGAATTTTAACCGTATGTACGCGGCATTCGGAGCAAAATCGCTCCTCCTACCCTGCTGCCCCCATGCTTCGGCATATATGCTCTTTTTTTTTAACTGTGGTGGTGAAATCTCCTCCTACAGCACTGGAGTCACAGCTTTATGTATCGAGGGAGCAAACGCTATTGCTGTCAAGATAAATAAATCCGTGCTGCAGCTGAATGGCATACCTGAAAACAAAAAAAAATGGTTAACAATAAAACACAGTAAACAGTAAAGTATAAAAAATTAGAGAGAAGAGAGAGAGAGAGAACAATAAAATGACAACTATTTTTGTTTTTTAGATTTTATATTTTTTACACTTTTTTTTGAACTGTAAACTGTAACAACTGTAACGGTTCGGGTCTCTCAAAATGCGATGGCATCTTGGGAGACCCTGTGTTAGTGTGCCTAGCCTGTGAAATGCTGTACCCTACGCTAATACTTCACTAGTGAATTGTAGCGTTCAAAACATTCACCAAGGCAAAGACCAGGATTGCCAGGACAGCGTGGACAATAACAACGGGTGTCACGCCTATATCCGCGCTTGGTACAGACACAACATCTTCTTTGGGGGGCTCGTTGGGTAGGGGTACTCGGGAGGGCATAAGGATAATGCCTATCATGCAGCCAGCTTACTGCATTTGGTTGGGAATGGTGAGGTGCAGAACCATCTGGATACAGAAGGTCTGTGACAACCTCTCTCTGGAAAAAAAGATAGGTTAAAGTCCCGCCTGAAGCTTTGTATAGCACATAAGCATTCAGCAAAGCCAATTGAAATAAGTAAACAGACACTTTTTTGTACCAGCGTCTGGCCTTACGGGCAACTAGATACGGGGCCAACAACTGGTCATTGAGGTCCACCCCTCCCATATTTTTAGTATATTCGTGGACACAGAGGGGTTTCTCCACAATACCAGTTGCCGTATGAATTTGGACCGTCGTGTCTGCATGAAGGGAGGTAAGAACGAAAACATTCTTATCCCTCCACTTCACAGCGAGCAAATTATTACACCGATAGCAGGCTCTCTCCCCCAGCCTAAGACGGGAATCTACAAGCCGCTGGGGAAAGCCCCGGCGATTAGGTCGCACAGTGCCACATGCTCCAATCTGATGATCAAACAAATGACTAAACAGTGGCACACTCGTGTAATAATTGTCCACGTACAAGTGGTACCCCTTTCCGAACAAGGGTGACACCAAGTTCCACACTATCTTGCCAGTGCTTCCTATGTAGTCAGGGCAGTTCTTCGGCTCTACGTGACTATCTTTACCCTCATAAACCATAAAGCTCCATGTATAGCCTGTGGCCCTGTCACAGAACTTATAGAGCTTGCCCCCGTATCTGGTACGCTTGTTGGGAATGTATTGTTTGAATGACAAGCAACCAGAAAACTTAATCAGGGACTCATCAATGCAGACAACTTGATGGGGAGTAAACAAGTCTGCAAAACGTTGGTTGAAGTGGTTTATGAGCAGCCAAATTTTGTAGAGCCGATCGTATTCAGGGTCTCCACGAGGACGACAAAGTTCATTGTCATTGAAGTGCATGAACCGCAAGATCTGCTCGTATCGTTTCCTGGACATGGAGTTAGAGAACACGGGCATGTGGTCAGTCGGATTCGTGGACCAATATGCCCGCAACGTCATGAATTTATGTGTGCCCATGTTGAGGGAAAGGCCCAGAAAGGTCTTAAATGCGGAAACCGTAACTGGTTTCCAATCTCTGGCAAGGGAAGGCAACTGGAGATTAGCGGCGATGTGTTGACCAGCATATAAATTAGTTTGGTCCACAATAGATCTATAGAGATCTTCCGTGCAATACAGCGAATAAAAAGTGGCGTAAAATCAACTGTATCCACCTGAATACCGGGTTGGCCAGTGAATGGGGGAAGTACTGGTGCTGCAGAAGTGGTGGGCACCCAATCAGGATTGGCAAATTCTGCAGGAAGGGCACTATGGGAACGACGGGCCTGCCTTTGTCTTCTTCTTGGTGGCAGCGGGACACTACTTGTGCTTGTCACCTCGCCAGCTTGAACTGCACTTATGGGACTCGCCATGTCACCACGTGATACTGCAGTGCTGGATGTACGTCCAGGGTGTACTAGGCCACTGGTGCTTGCCAGTTCACCAGAAGGATGAGCGGCTCTAGTACTTCTCTGCTCCATACGAGGGACCTGCGATTCTTGCACCACAACAACATCAGAAGATCGGGGTCTGGTACACCTGACGTTAGCAGGGACCTCATCTTCGTCGTCAGAGCTATCTGTCATGGAGCCGCTGTCCTCTACAGGATCGTATTCTGAGCCTGAATCTGACAGATCAGTGACTTCCTCTTCACTATCTGTCATGCTCAGAAACATGTAGGCCTCTTCACTAGTGTACCTTCGCTTTGCCATTTTGGGCTCTAAATTTAGGGGTACACTATTGAGACTCACAGGTAAAAAAGAACCTAGGCTGTCAGCGACTGTATAAAACGCTACCAAAAAAAACCTGTTAGCGATCGCAGGGATCAGGCCTGACTCGCGAACGCTGCAGTTATGTGTGTTGTGTTTTGTAAGTGACAGTGATCGATCGATACTGCACTTGAGTGGACTGGGCTGGGCGGAGGGGCAACACGCAGGTGCTAGCAGGTATCTGGATTGATCCCGCTAACAATGCATTTTTTTGGAACCCTAAACTGCTGGGGACGCTAGTATAGATCTGATCAGATCAGATATTGATCTGTTCAGATTCTATACCACTAAGGGAGGTGTATGCTTTGCGCGTGGGTGTTAGCGGTACTGGCACTAACCTAGCACTGCCTGGGGCGACGCAGACCCTATCTGACCCTAAAACCTAATTGATATCACCCGCCGGGTGATCAGGGGGTTAAACGTTTATTGGGTAATAAATGGCGGGTGCCCTGATGTAATAAAAAGCAAACTACCTAACCAGCGTCACCCCTAACACTTATATGGTGATCACTGGTGAAAGGGTTAACTAGGGGCAATCAGGGGGTTAAAACCTTTATTAGGCATTATATGGGGGTACCTGGCGCTATATAAAAACCTGACGGGGAACCTAAATAACTAACTGGCTAACCAGCGTCACCAGTGACACTTATACAGTGATCGCTGGTGAAAGGGTTAACTCTAGGGGCAATCAGGGGGTTAAAACCTTTATTAGGTTATATATGGGGGTACCTAACACTATAAAAACCTGGCGGTGAACCTAAAAAAATAACTAGCTTCCTAGCGGCACCAGTGACACTAATGCAGCGATCAGAAAAACGATCGCTTAGTGACACTGGTAAAAGGGGCTGAAAGGGTTAACTGGGGGGCAATCAAGGGGTTAAACTTTTATTAGGGGGGGTAGGGGGCTACGTTGGACCTAAAGGGGCCTAACACTAACTGCCCTGACACTTTTTACAGTCACAACTGACACTAAATGCAGTGATCAGTAAATAAATGATCACTGCAATCAGTGACACTGTGACTTGGGGGGGGGGGGGCGGGGGTTGATCAGGGGGGTGATCGGGGGGTGACTGGGGTGAAAAGTGTGCCTATGTGTACCTACGTGTCAGTGTAGTGTTGGTGCACTTACTTGGATGTCTTCTCTCCTCCCCGTCCGGTCAAAAAGACCGCCACGAGGGGAGACATCACTTCCTCCCTGCCTGTGTTTACACTACACAGGCGGGGGAAGCTTCTCATTCGCCAGGAACGATCGAGAGGGGATGGCCAGAAACCAACGGCCATCCCCTCATCCCGGATTGCTCCTGAAGCGAAATGGACTGCCGCAGCCAGCGGGAGGGGGTCCGATCAGACCCCCCACCCGCTGGAAGGCAAGCACGTACATGTACGTGCTTGTACCTGTCGGTGCCATTCTGCCGATGTACATTTCCATGCGGCGGTCCTTAAGTGGTTAACAAGTGACTATTGTATCAAAACAATTTAACATCAATCTGTTATTGCAATCCTTGTTCTGTGTACCCAGTCCATATATCAAATGCTGGTAATCATTATCAAACGCTATAGAGAAAGTGCATTGTAGACAATTCAGGTGAAAAAAGTGTAGAATACTGACACCAACAGAGACTACCTCCACATGTGCACTGCTTAAAACAGGGGGGTGAGAGGAGCCCCCCTTTGATACAGCCCTTACCGGGAAGCAAGTCTCAGTCTGGCATATAAATCCGCAGTTGGACTGCACATGCAAACATCCCCTTCTTATTCACCTTTGCGCTTGCCTCCCTCAGTAATTAAATAAAGAAGGAAGTATAACGAACATAGCGTAATCTCACTTTAAAAATTCTTTAATACTATTTAAAAGCTTCACAGAATGCACTAACAAAACATAATTAATGTAATATCGCTGTTCACAAACGTCTGAAAGCATCGGATAAGCACAGTCACTCCTACTGCTACCGCTCACCACCACTGTAGCCGACGGAGGATCTCACTGCCTTCCAAAGTCTCCTGGCGTTATTGCACTAAGCGTATGGCTCCACTCTGATGCGTTTCATCTCAGATGATGTTGGAATGTTGGAATGATGAAATGCATCAGAGTGGAGCGCTGCTGAAATCTTTTTTATATAGATTTTTTGTGTTTCTACATGCTTTATTATCTCTGTTAGAGAGTGGTTATAAGCAGCAGCTAATAACATTGATTGGTTGATGAAGTTTAATAAATGTAATTAGTATAATTTTATTCTTCCATTTAGCGCTTGTGTGTTATGAGAAATAGGCCTTGTTTTATTCTTATAAAAAAAAAAATTCAAATTGTAATTGCACGCCCCTGTTAAACAGGTGCTGAAAAATTGGGCCTTAGCTACTAGTGCTGGTGCTACAACACTGCAACCACTCACAGATATTGTAGTTGAGCACAGCAATGAACCCTCCTGCAAAATATTGCATCAAAAAATTTAATTGCACGCCCCCTGTTATACAGGGGCTGAAAAATTGGGCCTTAGCCACTAGTGGCAGCGCACAGAACCAAAAATGTTCTTACAAGCTATCAGCATGATCATTGAGGAGGAAGAGGATAGGCACTCAGCATAACAGGATAGTCACTCAGCATCAACATAGGCAGTCTTGAAGGGATCTGACATTTCAAAAAATATATATATTCGGTTACCTAATGCCGCGTACATACGGTTTTTCGGTGGGAAAGGTGTCCAAGTCTGATCTTGCCCCTAGCTATTCCTGCACCATGTAAATCAGGCGCTGGCGATGGTTGCTGGAACCAATCATACCTTGGGGCTGTGGACTAAAAAATTGTCTGAATGCATCGGTCAGACGGCCACCTTCTCCACCGCTCCTTATGTGACTGACTGAAGCCTCAGCAACATGTTGTCCAGGACCAGGAATTTGTAACCTCCCAATCTCTGGGAACGCGTTGCACAGACCTTTCTGCAAGGCCTCCTGAAGATGTTTCATCCTCTGCTCCCTCTGCGATGACAAGATAAGACCCTTGTAACGTGGATCAAGGAGGGCTGCCAGCCAGTAATGATCCCTCTCCTTGATCAGACGAATACGAGGATCCTTCCACAGGCTTTGCAGGATCAGGGAGGCCATGCAGCATAGGTTAGCTGAGACATTCGGTCCGAAGTCCTCTGGGTCACTAAGGACAACATGATCCGTAGCCACCTCCTCCCAGCAACGTAGAAGTCCACAGGTTTTTTGGGACTGTAAATCATCCCTACAAGACTGCTGCTGCTGATGCTGAGCGCCAGGCTCCACCTCCATGCTGACACAATCCTCCTCCTCTTCCTGTGTGATTGACGGGGCAGCAGAAACACTGTCTGGATAAAGGGGGCCTGCCAGGCACACCGCGTCCCTGGCATTGCGGCTGGAGAGAGCGTTGAGTCAACATCTCAAGGAGGAAGAAGAAGAACGGAAGGTGGCGGCGGCAGTGGCGGCGGTGGCAGCAGCAGCAGAAGACTGGGCTACCGCTAGTAAAAGAGCTGGAAGAAGAAGCGGTGGCCCGGCAAGAAGAACCGAAGAGGGGGACAAGACGGAAGAAGACCCCCGGGCGGCGGCGAGAAGACCCCCTTAAGACGGAGGACCACCAGAGCTGTGCAATAAATAATTTTGAAACCTTGTGTTGTGTTTTATTTACTTTTTTTTCACCAGGTGAATGGGTAGAGGTACATGGTACCCCAATACTCATTCACATAGGGTGGGGGGCCGGTATCTGGGGGCCCCTTCTTAAAGGGGGCTCCCGCATTCTGATAAGCCCCCCGCCCGCAGACCCCGACAACCAACGGCCAGGGTTGTTGGGAAGAGGCCCTTGTCCTCATCAACATGGGGACAAGGTGCTTTGGGGTGGGGGGGCCGCAGGGCGCCCCCCTTCCCCCAAAGCACCCACCCCCCATGTTGAGGGCATGCGGCCTGGTACGGCTCAGGAGGGGGAGGCCGCTCGTCTGTCCCCACCCCCTTTCCTGACTAGCCGGGCTGCGTGCTCGGATAGGGGTCTGGTATGGATTTTGGGGGGACCCCCACACCATTTTTTTCAGCATAGGGGATTCCCCTTAAAATCCCTACTAGACCTAAGGGCCTAGTATGCCCCCCGAAGGCATGCAGGTTTCATTAGTGAGGCGATATTATCGCAGATCTCTCTCGCTCGCTCCTATAGGAAAATTACATTTTCCTATTGCAGCCAGCGCAAGAACCAGCGCTGGTTAGAGAAGCCTGTCGTCGGGAACCAGCGCAACAGGATCACGCTAGAAACACAATATCGGCGGCACCTACTGTAGCATTCAATCGCTGGGCATGTGGATGGCTGCAGTATTATTAGTATGTGAACACCAGCAATTGGGCTAGCTTTATGTGCACACTGTGCAGAGTACGCAGTACACCAAGTGTAATTACTGCAGCTGCCTGTAGTAGAGGATCAGAAGAACACCAGCAATTGGGGTAGCTTTAGGTGCACACTGTGCAGAGTACACAGTACACAAACTGTAATTACTGCAGCTACCTGCGTTATAGGATCAGAAGAACACCAGCAATTGGGGTAGCTTTAGATGCACACTGCGCAGAGTACATGGTACACAAACTGTAATTACAGCAGCTGCCTGCGGCATAGGATCAGAAGAACACCAGCAATTGGAGTAGCTTTAGGTGCACACTGTGCAGATGACACAATACACCAACTGTAATTAATACAGCTGCCTGCGGATAGAATCAGCAGAACACCAGCAATTGGGGTAGCTTTAGGTGCACACTGTGCAGAGAACACAGTACACAAACTGTAATTACTGCAGCTGCCTGCTTTATAGGATCAGAAGAACACCAGCAATTGGGGTAGCTCTAGATGCACACTGCGCAGAGTACACAATACACTAACTGAAATTACTACAGCTGCCTGTGGATAGGATTAGCAGAACACCAGCAATTGGGGGAGCTTTAGGTGCACACTGTGCAGATGACACAATACACCAACTGTAATTACTGCAGTTGCCTGTAGTATAGGACCACAAGAACACCAGCAATTGGGGTAGCTTTAGGTGCACACTGCGCAGAGTACACAAAACACCAAATGTATTTACTGCAGCTGCCTGCGGTATAGGATCAGAAGAACACCAGCAATTGGGGTAGCTTTAGCTGCACACTGTGCAGTTGACACAATACACCAACAGTAAGTACTGCAGCTGCCTGTAGTATAGGATCAGAAGAACACCAGCAATTTGGGTAGCTTTAGGTGCACACTGTGCAGATGACACAATACACCAACTATAATTACTACATCTGCCTGCGGTATAGGATCAGAAGAACACCAGCAATTGGGGTAGCTTTAGGTGCACACTGTGCAGATGACACAATACACCAACTGTAATTACTACAGCTGCCTGCGGATAGGATCACCAGAACACCAGCAATTGGGGTAGCTTTAGCTGCACACTGTGCAGATGACACAATGCACCAACTGTAATTACTGCAGCTGCCTGTAGTATAGGATCAGAAGAACACCAGCAATTGGTATGGCTTTAAGTGCACATTGTGCAGATGACACAATACACCAACTGTAATTACTGCAGCTGCCTGCGGTATAGGATCAGAAGCACACCAACAACTGGGGTAGCTTTAGGTGCACACTGCGCAGAGTACACAGTACACCAACTGTAACACACAACTTTTAGCTCATGCCTTGCAAATTTAATAGTAATGATTAGAAAACACTATCATTCTGACCCCAGCATTTTTCATTCTTGTCCCAAACATTTTTGGCCACTACTGTGTGTTGATATTAAATCTCTTTGTTTTAAATAATTCATTTGTTATCAATTGTACATAATATAACTGGGTACTAACATAGGTAAAGTTGATCCAGGGAAAATCCGATTGCCTCTTGGGGGATCAGGAAGGAATTTTTTTTCCCCTGCTGTAGCAAATTGGAGCATGCTCTGCTGTTTTTTTTTTGCCTTCCTCTGGATCAATTGTGGGCATAAAATTGGGTATTTGGATTGTACGATTATTTTTTATTTTATTTATTTGTTTTTAAGGTTGAACTGGATGGACTTGTGTCTTTTCAACCTGACTAACTATGTAACTATGTAACTATGTAATTATAACATCTAGTTAACTTAATTAACATCATTAATAACATAATAATAATAAATAAATATGGCCAAAAATTATATACCTGGCTCCAGCTGGGCGCATCCACTACTTCCAGGATGGAAGGCCCAGGTTGTTCCTCGTCAGCCTCTGCTGGGGTTGAGGGAAGGGTGGAGGAAAGGCTGCAGGGAAGGGTAGAAAGTGATTCTCTGGCTTCAGTCTGGTCGCCCAGGGACCCGAGTCTTCACAAATTCCAGAAGTTTCTTCAGCGTTGACCTCCTAGCTTGTTTATTATAATATAAGCTGTGTTTCACCTCCCACAAATTCCTAATCTCCCTGTATTTGTCTATGAAACTGGCCATGAATTCTGGGTCCTTCAAGTGATTCAGACATAGCAGAGACAGAGCAGGTGTGGGAGAAGAGCAGTAACGAGGAGGAGGCGACCGTCCCGATCCCGAAGATTTAAGGCCTCAAATATGGTCTTTCTTGAGATGGTGGAGATGGTGGACATCTTGAGGAGGAATGACTATGATAGCAAGAATGGACCATACACCAACCTGAATGTGAGAAAGGACAAAATCATGATGAAAGTTGTGAATCCCAAATTTTGGGATACGATGATCAAAGGCGCAAATGAGGAAACGGTGGTCAGACCTGAAACTGAGGGAGCAAGATCAGTATAGAAGGATTAAGAAAGTGCTTCTAAAAAGTAAATAGTTGTCGTGTGTTCCGATTATTATTACTACGATGCTGCATCATGTTATTTTCATTACTGATGTACAGTTTAAAATGGCGACATTATTGTTCGTGGGCACATTAATCGGGTTGCAGGAAACATTGTTCACTCATTAAATAAAATGTTTTGGGCAGCTACAGGTTAAATACATTTGGTCATGCCTATGTGTCTAAAAATAAGTTGAGTCAGTGATGTCTAGATATGTTTGTAACTAGAATGAAATGCAAGCTTGATTCAGTGTAATGTAAGGAGGGGACACTCAGCAGCTGCTTACACGTCTGGGCTCAGGAGCACTAGTGTGGGACACAAGAACAAACTTTTTAAGGTGTCCCACATAGGTGCTCCAGTGGATACTTGGGGTGTCTCCATCTGTGAAAATTGACAGGAAAAGCCAAGTATTCCAGCTTGGGTGAGGTAAAAAACCATGTCTTCAGCTTGGAACTCTGCCCAAAAAAGACAATTGTACCCCACTTCCCAGCAATGTTTCATATTCCTATTTCTGGACTCAAAAATCTGTGTGCTAGGTGTACCTTTTGTTTCATTCTCATAGGGGAGAAAAGACTTGGATGACACCACTGTCAGGTCACCTTGAGGCGAGGTGACAGATGCACACTGTAGGGATCAGGAGTGCACCGCAAGGTTGTGGACCCTAAGGCTGACTGCTGCGGACAGGAGACAGATCCCACTGGGGTTAGAGCGTAAGATTCCCTGGGGCGCGGAGTCTAAGGCCGCGTACACACGCGGGGACTGTTCGCTCAACTTTGTCCGCTGAACAGTGTTTCAGCGGACAGTCCGCTCGTGTGTGGGCTTCAGCGGACAGTTTCAGCGGACAGTTTGACGAACAAAGTTTTTCGGAAATCCCGAAAAACTGTCCGCTGAAACTTGGTTTGAGCGGACAGTCCGCCCGTGTGTAGGCTTGTTCGTCAAACTAAGTCTCGCGCATGCTCAGAAAGAATTTACACGCCGAAGGTTGCATTGCAGTGTATAGGACGTCGTTTTCTAGTCCCGTCGTACGTGCCGTTCACGTCATCGCACACGGTTTCAGCGGACTGTTCGTTCGTCGTGTGTGGGCAAGTCCGTCCATGCTAATTTTGAGCGGACTGTCCGCTGAAACTGTTTGACGAACAAAGTTGAGCGAACAGTCCCCGCGTGTGTACGCGCCCTTAGAGCCAGCAGGTGTTCACCAGCGCCTCTAGTGGTGAGGATGGACTTGGCTGCAACTGGCTCCAGGTCGCGACCCCCAGGGTCCCCCAGCTCACACCCACAGTAGGCAACAGGAGGATAGGGAAAGTGAGGGACAAAGCCAAGGTCGGGGCAACAAGCAGACAGGAATAGTCAGGGACACGCCAAAATGTCAGGATCACAGGCAAACAGGGATAGTCAAGAACACGCCAAAGTCGGTAACGGAACAACAGAAGAGCACACGGCAGGTAACAGGAAGATAACACATAAAGGTTGATCAGCAGCGTTGGCCTGCAATGCACATAGTGCATATAGAGCTCCCTGATAGGAGCTAGGGTGGAGCCATGCCAGAGGATGGATTACAAAAGCAGACAGGTGAGGGTTGGCTGGTCTCTAGATGAACACATGGAAAAAGGTAAGCAGACAAACTATTGCATAACCATGACAGTACCCTCTCTCTTACGAGGCCTCCCCCTCCCCCGCCTGGGTCCAGGCTTAAAGGGAAACTCCAGGTGGAACCTCCTCAACAGACTAGGAACAAAGACCTCAGATGCAGTGATCCAAGACCTCTCCTCAGGGCCAAACCCTCTCCAATGTACGAGGTACTGAAGAATGCCTTTACGGAGCTGGGAATCCAAAACTTGACTAATGTTGTATTTTAGATTATCCTCAGAGACTGGAACCAAGGTAGGGAGAGGACGAGAGGACTTGAGGACTAAAGGCTTTTTGGGAATAGGTAAGGGCATGAGAAGATCAGGAGCCTGAGCAGGGTCCCCCAGACCCTTAAAGATGAGCTGGGCATCCAGAACAGGACCACCAGACTGGGCAGAGGTCAGTGGATCCCTAAGGTCAGGTTGGTTAGAAAGTGACATGTCACAAGAGTCAAGCTGGATAGCTGCATCACAAACAGAATGCAGAGAACCCTGAGAAAAAGATTAAAAACCCCACCTGGCCGAATGAGGTATTCTATCCAAAGGATGGATTGAGCCTCTTAAACGGGTTTGAACGGACATAGTAGCAGTAGGGCGAGGCCAGGTCACAGAAGGTCTTGAACAAGAAGCAGGAAGCTCATTGGGCATGGGCTGGACTGGCATGACTGGTGCAGAGGCCGACTGAATAGTAATGTCAGGTGTAGCGACCATCTCAATCCCATCACAGGGCAAAGCGACTGTGGAACTTGCAGACAAGTTAGCCTGGCTGTGCGTCTAAGGGAGATTAGGGACATGCAAAGGTAAATGGTTATGCAAACTGGAGTGAATGATCGACTCAGGCTCATAGGTGGGCCCTTTATCCAGAGTACCACATGACCTAGAGAGTGCATCAGTCCGACTATTGCAGGACGCATCCCAGAGATCGCTATATACAGCGGGAAGAGCAGAAGACACTAGGATGGTGGTAACAGGAAGTTTCTCTTTTGGGGTACCCTTGAGTAGGCAGGAAGAGGAACAGGAGGAACCCCAAGCCAGGATCTGTCCAGCAGACCAATCAACGTGTGGAGAATGGAGCCGTAACCAAGGAAGACCTAATATGATAGGAGATGAAGCCTTAGGTAAGACAAGGAAGGATATCCACTCCTGGTGGAGTGTCCCTACTGACATCTTAACAGGAAGAGTCTGGAAGCGGATAGGGCCCCCTGGGAGAACAGTACCATCAATCGCCAAGACCACCAATGGCGTTGTAAGGGGCAAAAGGGTAAGTCTCATGGAGGATGCAGTTTCCCAATCCATCAAATTGACAGCGGCTCCGGAATCCAGATGTGCTGAGACCGAACGAGAGGAAGGGCCGACATGAAGCAACACAGAAAGGAGAAGACGAGAAGGTGAAGGTGATATTTCAGGGTCTAATACTCCACCTTCCAGATGTATTAGCCCTGAGCATTTTTCCAGACGAAGAGAACAAGTGTCACGGAAATGACCTTTGGCCCCACAATAGAGGCATAGGCCCAGAGTTCTGTGCCTAGCACGTTCTTCGGGAGATAATTTAGTCCAGCCCAACTGCATAGGTTCCTCAGTAGGCAGGGGGTGCTCCTCAGATCGAAGAGAAGGGACCGGGGGCTCAGGCTGCCTAAAGAACGGGGAGTGCTGGCGTCTTTTTTCCAGGGCCCTCTCCTGAAAGCGAATATCGATCTGGTTACACAAGGTGATGACACTGTCCAGATCAGCAGGAAGGGATCTTCCTTGCTAATTCATCCTTCACTTTATCAGAGAGGCCATGTAAAAAGGTTGCAACTAGGGCCTCATTATTCCAGCTCAATTCAGCTGTGAGGATACGGAACTGAAGAGCATACTGTCCCACAGACGCGGACTCTTGACGGAGACGTAAAAGAGCGCTAGCCACTGAGGAGACACGACTCGGTTTCTCGAAGATATTCCGAAAAAGTTTAAAGAAATCAGACAGGCTTGAAACCACTGGATCATTCAGTTCCCACAGAGGGGCAGCCCAAGCTGGCGCCTCGCAGGACAGGAGGGATATAATATATGCAACTTTCGCCCGATCGGACAGGAAGTTTTGGGGCTGAAGTTCAAAATGAATTTTGCACTGGCTAAGGAACCCTTGGAGGCCTTGGAGTCCCCAGAGAAACGGACCGGAGCTGGTAGTTGTAATGAATGTGTGGCTGCGACTGATGCGATAGGTGCAGCAGCAGATAGCGGTTGAGGTTGTTGAACTGGGGGTCCTAATGAGGCCTGAACCTGTTCAAAACGGGATGGCAAATCCTGAAGGAATCTCATCATCTGGGTCTGATGCGATTCTTGGGTCTCAAGTCTGCGAACTAAGGATTCGATTTCCGAAATTTCCGATTTCCGTCACTTCCGATTTCCGAAATCGGAAGTGACGTTCCGACGTGACTTTCATCGATCCGTCTAGTTGTGTGTGCCTGTTTATTCGCTCCTGTTTGTGAGTAGATATAGTTTGTTTTACAAATAAATCGTTCTTTTTAAAACTACTACACTATGGAGGATATCTTTTACTTGTTATTTTGAGCATTGTTGGTCGGCTAAAACTACAAGGAAGAGTGGCACTGTCAGAAGTCCCAGTCACAGCTCATCTGATCCCCTGGAATTTCCCCTGCAAATTTACTTTCTCGCTGTAACCTTACAGCTGTGAGGTAATTATTTAGGATTATCCACATTAACACGGGATACCGTTTGGAGGAGAGCTACCTTGGCACATTTGCACTTTATGTTTGGTTGTGAAATCACATTTTAGATCTGCACGATTGGACTGTGTATGGGACACTATCGAGATTCACCATTTGTCGTTACAATTTTTTGCTATTTTTATTTCTTTTCACTAAGGATTATACTGTTGGTTTTTATGGTTTTTGCACTTTTAAACCATTCATAGATTTTTTTGGACTATTTACTACACTAAGTTATTGATATACAATGTTTGTAGTTTTATTTTAGATGTCAGATTTTTTTTTTTTTGTTTCATCTTAGACGATTCACTTTATTTTATATAGCTATTGCAATTCACTTTTTACACTGTATAGCTGGAGTCCCCCCCCGTTTTTTATTGTCCTTTATTATATAGGCACTGGTATGATGCACTATTAATATACATATATATATATATATATATATATATATATTTTTTTTTATATCAGATGTTCATTTCTATGCACTTTTTTGCACAGTTTTTTTGATACTTTGTGAACGATTGACAGTCACTTTTTATCACATAAGCTTATTGTTTATGTTTATTTATTTATTGTTTATTTATTTTTCTCTTGGTATTTAAGGAAGCGCAACACACCCTCCTTCTATCATGCCAGAGGATGGATTACAAAAGCAGACAGGTGAAGGTCGGCTGGTCTCTAGATAAACACATGGAAACAGGTAAGCAGACAAACTATTGCATAACCATGACAACCACTCAGAGGACACCAGGAACTCCCCGCCTGAGAAAGAAGGGGAACTCAGAACAAAAACGCACCCAAGGATCTGGAGGAAGGAGAGGTGGAGGAAGTTGGTGAGATTGTCACCACAACAGATAAGTGTCTGACACCCCAGCTTTCCCATACTATATATATGTCTGCATATTTCTAAATACATGTTTTTAAAGAAATCTTTAGGTGATGTGCTGGTTGCTGAAGAGCAAAACTGAACATTTCACAAGTGACAGTGCACAAAGGATAATCAACGACATCATGGTGTGGAATGGTGAAATTGACAGCATAAGGAAGAAACTCAATGTTATGGAACAAATAAAGAACATGATTGATGTGTTGGGTAGTGATGGACAAACTTCCGACGAGACGTTTCGCGAACGCGGACCGCGAATGCTGCCGATAGTTTGCGAACCGTAACGTTCGTGGCGGGCCCCATTGACTTCAATGGGAGGCGAACTTTGCAAACCTACAGGTCAAATTTTTGAGCCACAAAATAATTACTAGCTGTGCAAACATAGTCCCACCACATGGCCAATGACATAACACATGTATGAGGTGAATCTGGGATCGACAACTACAAGCATTCTTTTTTTATATGTGAAATTGTTGTGACAATTCAGGACTGTGGAGCGCATGAAGGCAATGGAGGAGAGGGAAGGTCAGGGTAGGCAAAGAAGAGGGTGCAGGAGATGATCACCAGCAGTGTGACATACAGCAATGACACCTGCACCGTGATAGAGTCATCTGACACCAGCACCATGATAGAGAGCACTGACATCAGCAGTGTGACATAAAGCACTGACACCAGCACCGTGATATACAGCACTGACAGCAGGACCGTGATATACAGCACTGACAGCAGCACCGTGATATACAGCACAGACATCAGCAGCGTGACATACAGCAATGACACCTGCACAGTGATAGAGTGATCTGACACCAGCACCGTGATAGAGAGCACTGACATCAGCAGCGTGACATAAAGCACTGACACCAACACCGTGATATACAGCACTGACAGCAGCACCGTGATATACAGCACTTACATCAGCAGCGTGACATACAGCAATGACACCTGCACCGTGATAGAGTGATCTGACACCAGCACCGTGATAGAGAGCACTGACATCAGCAGCGTGACTTAAAGCACTGACACCAGCACCGTGATATACAGCACTGACACCAGCACCGTGATAGAGAGCACAGACATCAGCAGCGTGACATAAAGCACTCACACCAGCACCGTAATATACAGCACTGACACCTGCACCGTAAGCAGCCCCAGGAGGAAGTCAGCATAGCACAGGGATGGTGGGAGCCCCTCATAATGAGCATAGCACAGGGATGGTGGGAGCCCCTCATAATATGCACAGCAGAGGTATAGCCCCAGGAGGAAGTCAGCACAGCACAGGGATGGTGGGAGCCCCTCATAATAAGCAGCCCCAGGAGGATGTCAGCATAGCACAGGGATGGTGGGAGCCCCTCATAATAAGCAGCCCCAGGAGGAAGTCAGCACAGCACAAGGATGGTGGGAGCCCCTCATAATGAGCATAGCACAGGGATGGTGGGAGCCCCTCATATTATGCACAGCAGAGGTACAGCCCCAGGAGGAAGTCAGCACAGCACAGGGATGGTGGGAGCCCCTCATAATGAGCATAGCACAGGGATGGTGGGAGCCCCTCATAATATGCACAGCAGAGGTACAGCCCCAGGAGGAAGTCAGCACAGGGATGGTGGGAGCCCCTCATAATAAGCAGCCCCAGTAGAAGTATGACACTGCTCAACCTCTTCAAACAGGAGGTTACAGGCATAGTGCGGTGTGCTTTTTTTGGACAAGGAAGTGAGCCAAATGAAGAAAGAAGGTCTGTGTGCTCGATTAAAAAAATTGTTTATAGACATATACATGGTCTACTGGTCACATATGTTGAATTCCTCCGAGATCCATGCCTCATTCATTTTTTGAAATGTGAGGTAGTTAACACTGTCGTGAGCTAGGCGAGTACGCTTATCGGTCACGATCCCCCCTGCTGCGCTGAACATCCTTTCTGACAGGACACTGGACGAGGGGCAAGCCAACAGTTCGATTGCAAATTGGGCAAGCTTTGGCCAGAGGTCAAGCCTGCCCACCCAGTAGTCCAGGGGTTCATCACTCCTCAGAGCGTCCACAGGCCGTTAACCCGATGTAGTCAGACACCTGACGGTCTAGGCGTTCCCTGATGCTAGATCCGGATGACACCTGTCGATGGGTCAGCTGAAAGAATGACCTCATATCAGAAGTCACCAACACATCTTCAAACCGGCCTCTTCTTGCAGGCGCTGTTGGATTGGTACCCACAACTCCTTCTCTGGGAGTGGGAATTGCTCCTCTGCCAGTGCACGCAAAAGCAGAATGCAGCATTTCTCGAAGCAAGGCCTGGAAGTGCTCCATTCTGACAGCCCTCTGTGACGGCGGTAACATTTCCGCCATTTTGTGTTTGTACCGGGGGTCTAAGTACATTGCCACCCAGTACTGGTCCTTGACCCTTATGCTTTTTATACGGGGGTCCCTGTTAAAACACTGGAGCATGAAGGCCCCCATTTGCACTAAACTGGAAGCGGTGTGGTGGCCTGGCTCCTGCTCATCATCCAGGATAATGTCGCCCTCTTCATTCTCCTCTCCCCATCCACGCACAACAACAGGGATCCCAGAAAGGTTTAAAGCATGCTCTTCTTGCTCCTCCTCATCCGCGCCGGCACCATCCTCCTCTGACTCCTCTTCAGACTCCTGTTGTTCACTTGTCTCAGATAGAGTAGCCCCCCCTGGGAATTCATCCAGCATTGCGACTTCCTCATCTTCCCGCTCCTGCTCCTCCACAGCTTGATCAATGACACGACGCAATGCACGCTCCATAAAGAAGGCATAAGGTACCATGTCACTGATGGCGCCATGGCTGTGACTGACCAGTTTGGTGATCTCCTCAAATGGCCGCAGAAGTCTACATGCATCGCGCATGAGCAGCCACTGGCGCGGTGAAAAAAACCCCAGCTCCCCAGAACCTGTTCTGCCGCAGAGTTCATACAGGTAGACGTTAACTGCACGTTTCTGCTGGAGCAGCCTATCAAGCATATAGAAGGTTGAGTTCCATCGCGTCGGGCAATTGCAAATAAGATGTCTGACCGGCAGATTGTGTCGCCGCTGAATGTCAGCAAGGCGAGCCATGGCCGTGTAAGATCTTCTGAAATGGGCCGAGATTTTCCTTGCCTGCCGCAAGATGTCCTGGACCCCAGGGTATTTGACAACGAATCGCTGCACGACCAAGTTTAAGACGTGTGCCATGCATGGCACGTGCGTGATTTTGCCCTGTTTCAATGCGCTAAGCAGATTGGCACCGTTGTCACAGACCACTTTACCAACTGTCAAATTGAGCAGTGTTAGCCATTGATCTGCCTGTGAACGCAAAGCTGAAAGGAGTGCCGGGCCAGTGTGGCTCTTGGCTTCCAGGCACAACAGACGCAGCACAGCATGGCAACGTCTCACCTGGCATGTCGAATAGGTTCTGGGGAGCTTGGGCGGTGCAGCGAAAGAGACGCTAGCATCGGAAAAGGAGGAGTTAGCCGAGGAGGAGAGGGAGGAGGATGGAGTAGGAGGAGGAGGAGAAGAAGAGCCAGGCCTGCATGCAATCTGTGGCGGTAAAACCAAATCTACACGGGTGCCACGGGTTACATGCTTGACGGCCGTCAGAAGGTTCACCCAGTGGGCAGTAAAAGTGATATACCTTCCCTGCCCGTGTTTGCTAGACCACGTGTCTGTGGTCAGATGTATCTTGGCACCGACACTGTGTGCCAGAGATACATTCACTTGCCGCTGAACATGGCCATATAGCTCTGGGATGCCCTTCTGTGAGAAATACTTCCTTCCTGGGACCTTCCATTGTGGTGTTCCAATGGCCACAAATTTTCGAAAAGGCCTCCGAGTCCACCAGTTTATATGGCAGTAGTTGGCGGGCTATGAGTTCTGACAAGCCAACCGTCAACTGTTGGGCAAGAGGGTTATCCGGCATCATCATTTTTTTACGCTCAAACATTAGGCCCATGGAAGCCTGCCTTTTTCCAGAAAAACGTGAGCTTGGCGTGATGGAAGGTGGAGTGGAGGACAATTGTGAGGAGAGAGGAGAAGGAAAAGTAGAAGACGAGGCTGGACGGTGAGAGCCTGGAGTGTGGCTTTGTGTGTTCCGTTGCTCCCACTGGGCTCGGTGATGGCTGCTCATGTGCCTTCTTAAGGCGGTCGTCCTTGGTGAGTGTTGGGCTTACCGCGACTAATGCGTTGACTGCAAAGATTGCAGATGGCAACGCTATTGTCAGCAGCGGACACGTTAAAAAAAGCCCACACTGCGGAGCCATGTGCCGGTGTCCTGGGAGCGCCAGATGTGACCGTACATGGTCGATGACTTGCTCCTGATACATTTGCAGTCTGCTTTGTCCCTCCTGTGCAATGTAAGTTATTCCTGCTTCTCTTCCCTATCTGCTGGTCCATATCTCCCTCTGAACTCCCCTCCTCTTCCTCTCTTGTGGGCACCCACGTGACATCACTAGACACGTCATCATCGACGTCACCTTCCCCACCGCTATAAGTAGAGATCTAGGAGTAGGCAGCAACACTGGGGACCAACCTCCTCCTTGGGCTGATCTGGGTACTGTCATCAGACTGCTGTGTGGTGGTTGTTGCTACCTCCTCTTCCTGATCCAATACCAAGAGTGGCTGCGCATCAGAAATGTCTTGATATGGATCAGAAAATAATTCCTGTGACTCAAGCGGAAGGTATGTGGTGGTGGTGGTGTTGTTGGTGGTAGTGTCTTTGGGGGTGCACATAGCAGAGAGTGAAGAAGAGGGTGCAGATCGAGAGGAGCAGGAGGGTGCAGAAGAGTAAGGCTGAGTGAGCCACTCAACCAAGTCTGGTGCGTCCTTTAAATGAATTGAACGCACCTTCTGCAACTTTTCACTTTGGCTCAAGCCTGTTGCTCCTGCCCTACCCCTACCACCCCTGCGGAAGGGCCTGCCTCTTCCTCTGCCTGTCATTTTTTAAATGACCCTGTGACAAAACTCTCAGTCCCTATACTGATAGCAGTATAGGGCAGCAGTCAGCAGTAGTGCACCTCAACCCTATGTATTGTGGACCTATACCAGTCCTTAAGGAATAGCAGCCTGTACCTCACTCAACCCTATGCACTGTAGTACCCTATACCTTACCAGTCCTTATAAGGACCTTTGTGTAACAAGTAGGTTGTGAATGATTAGCAGACTGTACCTCAGTCCCTATACTGATAAAGGACTACTGCAGCAGAAGGGCAGCAGTCAGCAGTAGTGCACCTCAACCCTATGTATTGTGGACCTATACCAGTCCTTACGGAATAGCAGACTGTACCTCACTCAACCCTATGTACTGTAGTACCCTATACCTTACCAGTCCTTATAAGAACCTTTGTGGAACAAGTAGGTTGTGAATGATTAGCAGACTGTACCTCAGTCCCTATACTGATAAAGGACTACTGCAGCAGAAGGGCAGCAGTCAAGTATAATATTCTTTCTATATTTGGAAGAAAGAATATTATACATGTACAAGTCTATTACCATACCAGTCCTGAAAACAACCTTTGTGGACCCAATGGCCACAAATTTTCGAAAAGGCCTCCGAGTCCACCAGTTTATATGGCAGTAGTTGGCGGGCTATGAGTTCTGACAAGCCAGCCGTCAACTGTTGGGCAAGAGGGTTATCCGGCATCATCATTTTTTTACACTCAAACATTAGGCCCATGGAAGCCTGCCTTTTTCCAGAAAAACGTGAGCTTGGCGTGATGGAAGGTGGAGTGGAGGACAATTGTGAGGAGAGAGGAGAAGGAAAAGTAGAAGACGAGGCTGGATGGTGAGAGCCTGGAGTGTGGCTTTGTGTGTTCCGTTGCTCCCACTGGGCTCGGTGATGGCTGCTCATGTGCCTTCTTAAGGCGGTCGTCCTTGGTGAGTGTTGGGCTTACCGCGACTAATGCGTTGACTGCAAAGATTGCAGATGGCAACGCTATTGTCAGCAGCGGACACGTTAAAAAAAGCCCACACTGCGGAGCCATGTGCCGGTGTCCTGGGAGCGCCAGATGTGACCGTACATGGTCGATGACTCGCTCCTGATACATTTGCAGTCTGCTTTGTCCCTCCTGTGCAATGTAAGTTATTCCTGCTTCTCTTCCCTATCTGCTGGTCCATATCTCCCTCTGAACTCCCCTCCTCTTCCTCTCTTGTGGGCACCCACGTGACATCACTAGACACGTCATCATCGACGTCACCTTCCCCACCACTATAAGTAGAGATCTAGGAGTAGGCAGCAACACTGGGGACCAACCTCCTCCTTGGGCTGATCTGGGTACTGTCATCAGACTGCTGTGTGGTGGTTGTTGCTACCTCCTCTTCCTGATCCAATACCAAGAGTGGCTGCGCATCAGAAATGTCTTGATATGGATCGGAAAATAATTCCTGTGACTCAAGCGGAAGGTATGTGGTGGTGGTGGTGTTGTTGGTGGTAGTGTCTTTGGGGGTGCACATAGCAGAGAGTGAAGAAGAGGGTGCAGATCGAGAGGAGCAGGAGGGTGCAGAAGAGTAAGGCTGAGTGAGCCACTCAACCAAGTCTGGTGCGTCCTTTAAATGAATTGAACGCACCTTCTGCAACTTTTCACTTTGGCTCAAGCCTGTTGCTCCTGCCCTACCCCTACCACCCCTGCGGAAGGGCCTGCCTCTTCCTCTGCCTGTCATTTTTTAAATGACCCTGTGACAAAACTCTCAGTCCCTATACTGATAGCAGTATAGGGCAGCAGTCAGCAGTAGTGCACCTCAACCCTATGTATTGTGGACCTATACCAGTCCTTAAGGAATAGCAGCCTGTACCTCACTCAACCCTATGCACTGTAGTACCCTATACCTTACCAGTCCTTATAAGGACCTTTGTGTAACAAGTAGGTTGTGAATGATTAGCAGACTGTACCTCAGTCCCTATACTGATAAAGGACTACTGCAGCAGAAGGGCAGCAGTCAGCAGTAGTGCACCTCAACCCTATGTATTGTGGACCTATACCAGTCCTTACGGAATAGCAGACTGTACCTCACTCAACCCTATGTACTGTAGTACCCTATACCTTACCAGTCCTTATAAGAACCTTTGTGGAACAAGTAGGTTGTGAATGATTAGCAGACTGTACCTCAGTCCCTATACTGATAAAGGACTACTGCAGCAGAAGGGCAGCAGTCAAGTATAATATTCTTTCTATATTTGGAAGAAAGAATATTATACATGTACAAGTCTATTACCATACCAGTCCTGAAAACAACCTTTGTGGACCCAATGGCCACAAATTTTCGAAAAGGCCTCCGAGTCCACCAGTTTATATGGCAGTAGTTGGCGGGCTATGAGTTCTGACAAGCCAGCCGTCAACTGTTGGGCAAGAGGGTTATCCGGCATCATCATTTTTTTACACTCAAACATTAGGCCCATGGAAGCCTGCCTTTTTCCAGAAAAACGTGAGCTTGGCGTGATGGAAGGTGGAGTGGAGGACAATTGTGAGGAGAGAGGAGAAGGAAAAGTAGAAGACGAGGCTGGATGGTGAGAGCCTGGAGTGTGGCTTTGTGTGTTCCGTTGCTCCCACTGGGCTCGGTGATGGCTGCTCATGTGCCTTCTTAAGGCGGTCGTCCTTGGTGAGTGTTGGGCTTACCGCGACTAATGCGTTGACTGCAAAGATTGCAGATGGCAACGCTATTGTCAGCAGCGGACACGTTAAAAAAAGCCCACACTGCGGAGCCATGTGCCGGTGTCCTGGGAGCGCCAGATGTGACCGTACATGGTCGATGACTCGCTCCTGATACATTTGCAGTCTGCTTTGTCCCTCCTGTGCAATGTAAGTTATTCCTGCTTCTCTTCCCTATCTGCTGGTCCATATCTCCCTCTGAACTCCCCTCCTCTTCCTCTCTTGTGGGCACCCACGTGACATCACTAGACACGTCATCATCGACGTCACCTTCCCCACCACTATAAGTAGAGATCTAGGAGTAGGCAGCAACACTGGGGACCAACCTCCTCCTTGGGCTGATCTGGGTACTGTCATCAGACTGCTGTGTGGTGGTTGTTGCTACCTCCTCTTCCTGATCCAATACCAAGAGTGGCTGCGCATCAGAAATGTCTTGATATGGATCGGAAAATAATTCCTGTGACTCAAGCGGAAGGTATGTGGTGGTGGTGGTGTTGTTGGTGGTAGTGTCTTTGGGGGTGCACATAGCAGAGAGTGAAGAAGAGGGTGCAGATCGAGAGGAGCAGGAGGGTGCAGAAGAGTAAGGCTGAGTGAGCCACTCAACCAAGTCTGGTGCGTCCTTTAAATGAATTGAACGCACCTTCTGCAACTTTTCACTTTGGCTCAAGCCTGTTGCTCCTGCCCTACCCCTACCACCCCTGCGGAAGGGCCTGCCTCTTCCTCTGCCTGTCATTTTTTAAATGACCCTGTGACAAAACTCTCAGTCCCTATACTGATAGCAGTATAGGGCAGCAGTCAGCAGTAGTGCACCTCAACCCTATGTATTGTGGACCTATACCAGTCCTTAAGGAATAGCAGACTGTACCTCACTCAACCCTATGCACTGTAGTACCCTATACCTTACCAGTCCTTATAAGGACCTTTGTGTAACAAGTAGGTTGTGAATGATTAGCAGACTGTACCTCAGTCCCTATACTGATAAAGGACTACTGCAGCAGAAGGGCAGCAGTCAGCAGTAGTGCACCTCAACCCTATGTATTGTGGACCTATACCAGTCCTTACGGAATAGCAGACTGTACCTCACTCAACCCTATGTACTGTAGTACCCTATACCTTACCAGTCCTTATAAGAACCTTTGTGGAACAAGTAGGTTGTGAATGATTAGCAGACTGTACCTCAGTCCCTATACTGATAAAGGACTACTGCAGCAGAAGGGCAGCAGTCAAGTATAATATTCTTTCTATATTTGGAAGAAAGAATATTATACATGTACAAGTCTATTACCATACCAGTCCTGAAAACAACCTTTGTGGACCTAATAGTAACGGCTACTGATTAAACTGACTGTCCCTCACTGCCTCACACATAGCTTCCTGCCTGTCCCTATTTAAACTGACAAAACAGAGGCTGCTGGAACAATAACTTGAATAGCACTTTTGTGGACCTAATAGTAACAGCTAATGATTAAACTGACAGTCCCTGCTGCACACAGCGTCCTGTCCCTCTCTCTACACTGAGAAAAGACAGGCTGCTGCAAAAATGAGTAGCACAGCAGTGCCTCAAACCTATATCCTGAACTACACCTAACACTTATACCAGTCCTGAAAATAACTTTTGTGGACCAAATAGCTAGCGATTTGGGTCACTGCAGTCTCTCCCTGCTCCACACAGCAACCTCTCCCTATAGTGACAGAAGAAAGAATGTAAAATGGCCGCCGGATCGGGTCTATTTATAAGTTAGGGGGAATGTCCAAGTGTCCATGTGCTGTAATGTCTCAATTGGCTGTCCTGTACCCCATGATGCATGTGTCATCATAGGTCAAAGTTCTTTTACACAGTAAACACGGAAGTCCGCCGGGTGAACGGCGGAGGAAGTCCGCCGGGCGAACGGCGGCAAAAGTCCGCCGATCGGGCGGACGGCGAACAGCCGAAATTCGCAGCGAAACGACCGCCGGGTGAACTGTTCGGCCATCCTTAGTGTTGGGTAGAATCTGAATTTCTTCCAAATGCCACCATTTTAACATTCTTTGGACTTTCCCAAAACTTTTTTTTGACATATTAAAAGCCACATTTTGAAGATGCACATGGTGTGTCAACATGTGCTACTTATCATCAGGGTATATCAATGTACGCGTTTTGTGGGTGCAACCCCTTCCATGTATCTCTAGTAGGTGAGAGGAAGGGGTTGCACCCCCAAAATAAGTCCATTGATCCCCCCCATGATGGGAGATAGCACATGTTGACATTAGCCATGAGATCAAGAGGGAAATCCCCATTTTGACTCCCAAAAACAAACACAAGCAATAAAGAATATTCAAGATTTTAGCAGATCTTTTTTTTTTATTAAAAATAATTTACACATTGTCTGGCATAGCAATGGCCCCCCTACCCGTAAAATAATTTACATATTTCTGCTGAACTTCACAGGGGCGCTTTGGGCTGCCAGGACGGCCAGTATCCAGCCATCAGCAGATTCTCAGGAAGTCCCGCCTCAGGCTCAACAGAGGCAATATCATTTTGGGCATTTTTCCTTAAAAAATTGTGTGTCATGGTTATGCAGTGATCTTCCTGTGTTTGCTTACCTTCCCTCATGTCTTCAGACTAAGAGGTCAGCCACTTCCACCTGGTGGTTTTTATAACCTCTCCTCTAAGCATGGCTCCACCCCAGGCCCTATCAGGGAGCCCTATATTAACCTGTGCACTACAGGCCATCAGTGCTGATCAACCATTGTATATTCCTTTGTGTGTTAGCTTCCTGTTTCCTGCCGTGTGCTCTGCTTCTGTTTTCCGTTACCGACTTTGGCGTGTCTTGACTATCCCTGTTTGCCTGACCTTTTGGCGTGTACCCAACTATTCCTGTCTGCTTGTGGCCCCGACCTTGGCTTTGTCCCTCACCATCCCTATCCTCCTGTTAGCTACTGTGGGTGTGAGCTGGGGGACGCTGGGGGTCACGACCTGGAGCCAGTTGCAGCCAAGTCCATCCTCACCACTAGAGGCTCTGGTGAACACCTGCTGGCTCTTAGACTCCGCGCCCCAGGGAATCTTACGCTCTAACCCCAGTGGGATCTGTCCCCCATCTGCAGCAGTCAGCCGTAGGGTCCTCAACCTTGCGGTGCACTCCTGATCCCTACGGTGTGCACCTGTCACCTCGCCTCAAGGTGACCTGACAGTTTGATCAGCCATGGAAACGGCTGACGTGCCGCTTCCTGCAGATGATCCATTGCAGAGCTTAGTTCGGCGACTTGAGACCCAAGAATCGCATGAGACCCAGGTGATGCGATTCCTTCAGGATTTGGCATCCCGTGTTGAACAGGTTCAGGCCTCATTAGGACCCCCGGTTTAACTACCTCAACTGCTATCTGCCGCTGCACCTATCGCATCAGTCGCAGCCACACATTCATTACAACTACCCACTTCCGGTCCGTTTCTCTGGGGACTCCAAGGCTTGCAGGGGTTTCCTTAGCCAGTGCACAATTCATTTTGAACTTCAGCCCCAAAACTTCCTGTCCGATCGGGCAAAAGTCGCATATATCATATCCCTCCTGTCTGGCGAGGCGTTAGCTTGGGCCGCCTCTCTGTGGGAACTGAATGATCCAGTGGTTTCTAGCCTGTCTGATTTCTTGAAACTTTTTCGGAATATCTTTGAGGGTCGTGTCTCCTCAGTGGCTAGCGCTCTTTTACGTCTCCGTCAAGAGTCTGGGTCTGTGGGACAGTATGCTCTTCAGTTCCGTATCCTCACAGCTGAATTGAGCTGGAATAATGAGGCCCTAATTGCAACCTTTTTACATGGCCTCTCTGATAAAGTGAAGGATGAATTAGCAGGAAGATCCCTTCCTGCTGATCTGGACAGTGTCATCACCTTGTGTAACCAGGTCGATATTCGCCTTCAGGAGAGGGCCCTGGAAAAAAGACGCCAGCACTCCCCGTTCTTTAGGCAGTCTGAGCCCCCAGTCCCTTCTCTTCGATCCGAGGAGCAACCCCTGCCTGCTGAGGAACCTATGCAGTTGGGCCGGACAAAGTTATCTCCCGAAGAACGTGCTAGGCGCAGAACTCTGGGCCTATGCCTCTATTGTGGGGCCAAAGGTAATTTCCGTGATACTTGTTCTCTTCGTCCGGAAAAACGCTCAGGGCTAATACATCTGGAAGGTGGAGTATTAGACCCTGAAATATCACCTTTACCTTCTCGTCTTCTCCTTTCCGTGTTGCTTCATGTCGGTGCTTCCTCTCGTTCAGTCTCAGCATATCTGGATTCCGGAGCCGCTGCCAATTTCATGGATCGGGAAACTGCATCCTCCATGAGACTTACCCTTTTGCCCCTTACAACGCCATTGGTGGTCTTGGCGATTGATGGCACTGTTCTCCCAGGGGGCCCTATCCGCTTCCAGACTCTTCCTGTTAAGATGTCAGTAGGGACACTCCACCAGGAGTGGATATCCTTCCTTGTCTTACCTAAGGCTTCATCTCCTATCATATTAGGTCTTCCTTGGTTACGGCTCCATTCTCCACACGTTGATTGGTCTGCTGGACAGATCCTGGCTTGGGGTTCCTCCTGTTCCTCTTCCTGCTTACTCAAGGGTACCCCAAAAGAGAAACTTCCTGTTACCACCATCCCAGTATCTTCTGCTATTCCCGCTGTATATAGCGATCTCTGGGACGCGTCCTGCAATAGTTGGACTGATGCACTCTCTAGGTCAGGGATCCTCAAACTACGGCCCTCCAGCTGTTGTGAAACTACACATCCCATGAGGCATTGTAAAACTCTGACATTCACAGACATGACTAGGCATGATGGGAATTGTAGTTCCTGAACAACTGGAGGGCCATAATTTGAAGACCCATGCTCTAGGTGATGTGGTACTCTGGATGAGGAGCCCACCTATGAACCTGAGTCGATCATTCACTCCAGTTTGCATGGCCATTTACCTTTGCCTGTCCCTAATCTCCCTTGGACGCACAGCCAGGCTAACTTGTCTGCAAGTTCCACAGTTGCTATGCCCTGTGATGCGATTGAGATGGTCGCTACACCTGACAATACTATTCAGCGGGCCTCTGCACCAGTCCATGCCCAATGAGCTTCCTGCTTCTTGTTCAGGACCTTCTGTGACCTGGCCTCACCCTACTGCTACTATGTCCGTTCAAACCCGTTTAAGAGGCTCAATCCATCCTTTGGATAGACTGCCTCATTCGGCCAGGTGGGGTTTTCAATCTTTTTCTCAGGGCTCTCTGCATTCTGTTTGTGTTGCAGCTATCCAGCTTGACTCTTGTGACATGTCACCTTCTAACCTGACCTCAGGGATCCATTGACCCCTGCCCAGTCTGGTGGTCCTGTGCTGGATGTCCAGCTCCTCTTTAAGGGTGTGGGGGACCCTGCTCAGACTCCTGATCTTCTCATGCCCTTACCCATTCCTATAAAGCCTTTTGTCCTCAAGTCCTCTCGTCCTCTCCCTACCTCAGTTTCAGTCTCTGAGGATAATCTAAAATACGAGGTTAGTCAAGTTTTGGATTTCCGGCTCCGTAAAGGCATTCTTCAGTACCTCGTACATTGGAAAGGGTTGGGCCCTGAGGAGAGGTCTTGGATCACTGCATCTGAGGTCTTTGCTCCTCATCTGTTGAGGAGGTTTCATCTAGAGTTTCCCTTTAAGCCTGGACCCAGGTGGGGGAGGGGGGGCCTCGTAAGAGGGAGGGTACTGTCATGGTTATGCAGTGATCTTCCTGTTTGCTTACCTTCCCTCATGTGTTCAGACTAAGAGGCCAGCCACTTCCACCTGGTGGTTTTTATAACCTCTCCTCTAAGCATGGCTCCACCCCAGGTCCTATCAGGGAACCTTATATTAACCTGTGCACTGCAAGCCAACAGTGCTGATCAACCATTGTGTATTCCTTTGTGTGTTAGCTTCCTGTTACCTGCCGTGTGCTCTGCTGTTGTTCCGTTACCGACTTTGGCGTGTCCTTGACTATCCCTGTTTGCCTGTGATCCTGACCTTTTGGCGTGTCCCTGACTATTCCTGTCTGCTTGTCGCCCCGACCTTGGCTTTATTCCTCACTATCCCTATCCTCCTGTTGCCTACTGTGGGTGTGAGCTGGGGGACCCTGGGGGTCGCGACCTGGAGCCAGTTGCAGCCAAGTCCATCCTCACCACTAGAGGCTCTGATGAACACCTGCTGGCTCTTAGACTCCGCGCCCCAGGGAATCTTACACTCTAACCTCGGTGGGATCTGTCTCCCGTCCGCAGCAGTCAGCCTTAGGGTCCACAACCTTGCGGTGTACTCCTGATCCCTACAGTGTGCATCTGTCACCTCGCCTCAAGGTGACCTGACAGATTTACTAAAGGAAACTCCACTTTGCACTCCAAGTGCAGTTTCAGGTGTACTTTTGCAGTGCACTTGTAATGCATAGTGGATGTGCCTTTAGTAAAAAACACCCACAGTGAGGTGTAAATTTGAACAATCATGCCATTTTCCTGCCATGGTGCTGAAAATGAGCACAATTTTGGTCAGTAATGCACTACATACATTAGTTACAAAAACAAGGTGTGTGTGTAGCAGACCCACAACATAATAAGCTTATCTGAAGAAGAGACTGTCCCCTCATCTCGCTCTGAACTTGGGTTTGCACTGTTGTTGAAAAAGGCACACTTGAAAAAAACCTAATTATACCTAGGAGACACCTAAAACCAAGCCAAGCAGTAAATGAAGGAGTTTCATATAAAAATGTATTATTAATATGCCGCTCAGACATTGTCTGGAATATCAATGGCCCCCCTACCCACAAAGTAGTCCATGTATTGGGTTCTAACCTCACGGGCGCTTTGGGTGGGCAAGCCAGGATGAGCAGGTTCAAGGCCCGTGAGGTTATCTTCATTTTCCAGCAAGTCTGCTTCTCGTTGGCCAACTGAGACCGCATAGTTCACAGAAACTTTTTTCATAAAATTGTGCAGAACACAGCACGCCAGCACTATGTGATTCAGTTTGTATTCCGCCATGTGAATAGGCATAAGAAAAAGGCGGAACCGGCTGGCCAGTATACCAAAAGTGTTCTCCACCACTCTTCGGGCTCTGGACAGACGGAAATTAAAAATCCTCTGCTCTGGGGTGAGGGTCCTCATCTGGAAAGGCCGCATCAGATGGTTCGCCAGGGCAAACGCCTCATCCGCGACAAAGACGAACGGGAGCCCTTCCTAATTCTCCTCTGGGGGTGGCAAGCCCAGACTGCCACTCTGGAGACGCCAGTAGAACTCCGTCCGTGCAAAAACTCCACCATCCGACATCCGTCCATTTTGCCCAACATCCACATACAAAAACTCATATGTCGCAGACACCACCGCCGACATCACGATACTATGAAACCCCTTGTAGTTAAAATAGTAGGACCCCGAGTGGGGTGGTGGGACGATGCGGACGTGCTTCCCATCTATTGCTCCTCCACAATTGGGAAAGTCCCAATGACTGGCAAAGTGGGAGGCCACAGTCTGCCATTCCTGTGGTGTTGAAGGACACTGTGTAGTGAAACAAGATCAAAAATTAGTAATTTGACAAATCAACATTGCAAGCAGATTAGACACCAACATTTTTGGTCCAAAATAGTATAACATTTTGGGAACTGAGTATTTAAAGCCTAAAGTATAAGGTCCCCTTAAGAGAGTCATCACCCCCCCCCCCCCCATCTGATGGGCCCTTGCTAAAAAATGAGGGGGGGGGGGTGTTTTGGACAGGTAACCCTCTCCACTTGATTGAGAGCTGAATGCCTAAATAATGTGTGATACTTTGGGAAGCCCTTCCTTAGTTACACTATTGGCAGCCCACCGGACAGGTAAGAAGTGTCATAATCCCAAAAAGAAAACAAAATGGAAGCACATTTTGACATTCTGCTATTACATATCCAGATAATTAATAGGTTAAAAAACTAAATAAAACTAGCATTTGAAAGTATTGAGGCAGGCCCTTGCACTACATGCTTAGGTGAATTCATCCATAAATGTGATCATCAAAAAGGTAGGTATAGTGTGTATTGGGTTTGGTAAAGTCAGCAGATAGAGGATTGCTATTAGATGAGCTAGCAGTTGGGGGGAGGGGGGTTCATAATGAGTTTGGCACAACCCCAAAAATTAATTTTTTTTTACTCTGCATGAATTGAAGCACACACATCACATTTGTAGACATTATAGGGGGTGTTTAGGGGAAAACAATACTATGGAGCTGATTAAAGACATTTGTAAGTGACTAGACTATAGTTTGATGGGCCAAGAAGAGCATGGTGGGGAAGTTAGTGAGGCAAATATGCATGAGGACAAAGGGGCAGAGCATATGAATTAGAGCATATTGCAATGATGGTAATTAGGGAATGAGGAAAGAAATGCAAGACATTAGCAATCATGAAATACATAGAATGTGATGTTAAAGGATCAAACTTACCTTCATATAGTCCTTCTGCAGGACCTGAATGATGGCAGAACAGGTCTCTGGAATAATGATCCCCAGAGCCTGGGGGAGATGCCTGTAGAGAACTTGAAGTCCTGAAGGCTTCTCCCTGTTGCCAAGTAACGCAACGTGGCGATGAGCCTCTGCTCCGGAGTGATGGCTTGCCACATGCAGGTATCCTGCCTGGTGATATAAGGGGTCAGCAAAGCCAGCAGACGGTGAAAAACGGGGCCCGTCATCCGGAGATAATTCCTGAAATCATCAGGATTATTCTCCCGGATCTCACGGAGCAAAGGCATGTGCGAGAACTGGCGCAACCAATTCTTGGTCCACAAACACCTCCCCTCCCTGTTCATGGACAAGGCTTGTGTCAAAGTAACAAGTAACAACCCCAACACGTAGCCCCTGCACAGCACAAACTCTACGACGAGTACGTAGACGAAACATGGTTTCAAAACGGTCAGCTCATCAGAACGGACACCAGAAAGCACAGATAAACAGCAAGGCCTGAAAAAGAACGACCTGAATAGCAGAAGCCAGCAGGCAATAAGAAAAGCCTTTCAAAGCGTACTATACCAAGATATAGTCCACAATGAGAAACAAATACTTACTGACTGCACGCACTGATTATCAGATACGCACACACAAGCACAAACCGAAGAGCAGTAGCGATCTGAATCACTATTCTGAAAAGCGAGAATCGTCTCTCACCAAACTTCTACTAACACGAGATCAGCAGAAGGAGCCCAAAGGGTGCCGGACGTGGTGCTGAACTTCCCTTTCCTAGTCCTGCCGTACACGGCTTATGTCACCGCGTTCTTGGCAACCGCAACTTGGTCCGACCATGTGTATGCAACAGTTTCGGGCACAATCTGTCAGACAAAATTTGTCGGACAAAATCCGACGGACTTGGTTGTTGAAATGTCCGACCGTGTGTACAAGGGAAAGTCCTAATATACACGTATATTTTGATAAAAAGATCTTCCACCATCCAGCAGATCATTGTAATGTAACAAAAACACCTTAATCAAATGCACACTCACGAAACCATTAACTTTAACAGGTACAGCAAATACAGCATTGTTTCTCAGACACAAATCCTCCCCAGGTGTATGCAGTTCCACTCTGGAAGCACTCTTCTTAAGAAACAGCAAAATGCAACTCCCACTGGAACAGAGAGCGCTCAACAAGGAGTCAACAGAAAGTGAGAGAGCTGCTGACAACCCAGGACTGTGAAGCCGCGTGACATCAGCACTGAGATTCTGTCCCGACTAGTTTCCTCCAAACTGACATTCTCAAGGGGTCCTCCAGTATCTGACGTCAGCTATCGTTTTGTAGTACACTTCACCCCACCTATAGGAGGAGACCGGCTGCTCAGCCATTTTACTATAGGGCTGAATCTCCACAGGTTCATCCCAAATATTTCCAAACACAACCATCCCCATTGCTAGACACTCAACGCAAACAAAGAGGTGGGGTCATTGGATACTCCGCCACATGACATAATAGGGGCATAATAGGGGTGGATTGACCCTCCTTCTTTGTTTACATCAACATAGGGACAAGGTGCGTTGCCAGGGGGCATGTAGGCTGGTATGGTTCAGGAGGGGGGGCGGTGCTTGCTTGCCCCCCTTTTCCTGGCCTGCCGGGATGCATGCTAAGATAAGGGCCTGTCATAAATATTGGGGAGGACCCCACACCATTTGTTTTGATGTGGGGTTCCCCTTAAAATCCATACTAGAACTAGGGTCCTAGTATGGATTTTGGGGGGACCTACTCATTTTTTTTGTTTTTTGCCATAGGGTCCCCCATAAAATCTAAAAAAGAAACATAGGGCCTGGTCTGGATCAGTGGGTAACCCCTATGCTGTATTTGTTTCTATGCTGGCTCTTTTATTTACATTCTGCTGTCAGCAGGTTATGGTGTAAAGGTACCCCAACACCCAAAGACCAATTTTTCCACACCTATTTGACAGGTGCATATCAGTGAAATTTTTGACAGCATGGACAAGGCCAATTCTTGCTTTCATCAAGAGTTCCTCTACAGAAAAGGATTTGCAAACTATGGCCCTCGAGCTGTTGTGGAACTAGACATCCCATGAGGCATTGTAAAACTCTAACATTTACAGACATGATAAGGCATGATGGGAATTGAGGTTCTTGAACAACTGGAGGGCCATAGTTTGGAGATCCCTGCTTTACAGGGTTATGGTGTGAGGCACCAACAGCACCCAAAGCCCAATTTTTCCGCACCTGTTACTTCTATACAAAGTCTGCGGAACAGACACCAGAATTTACCCAAAAAATCTCTAATCTTGTTCTGAGTGCACTAAATTGTGGCCTCATCATACAGACTGGCTCCTCAAGCCGTTGATTATAAAATAAAGAAGGCTCACAGGGAAAATGTCATTTTAAAACTTAAAAAAAAGTACTTTTTGTTGCAGTAGGTGATATACACAGTACAGATGTGCCACTTTACAGGCAGACTAAGGGGACCCCACCAGGCACTTTATTTAACCACTTACCCACTGGGCACTTAAACCCCCTTCCTAACCAGACCAATTTTCAGCTTTCGATACTCTCACATTTTGAATGACAATTATTCAGTCATGCAGCACTATACCTATATGAAATTTTTGTCCCTTTTTCACACAAATAGAGCTGTCTTTTGGTGCTATTTAATAAATTTTTTTTTTTTTGCACTATAAAAGAAAAAAAACATTCTGTAAAAAAATGCATTTTTGTTCGTTTCTGTTATAAAATTTAGCAAATTAGTAATTTTTCTTCATATATTTTGGCCAAAATTTATACCACAACATATCTTTGGTAAAAATAACCCAAATCAGTGTATATTATTTGGTCTTTGCGAAAGTTATAGCGTCCACAAACTATGATGCAAATCTCTGAAAATTGATCACACCTGAAGTACTGATGGCCTATCTAATTTCTTGAGACCCTAACAAGCCAGGAAAGTACAAATATCCCCCAAATGACCCCTTTTTGGAAAGTAAACATTCCAAGGTATTTAGTAAGAGGCATGGTGAGTTTTTTTAAGTTGTTATTTTTTCCCACAATTCTTTGCAAAATGAAGTTTTTTTTCCACAAAATCATTATATTAGCAGGTTATTTCTCACTCACAGCATATGTACAGAACAAATTACACCCCAAAACACATTCTACTATTTCTCCTGAGTATGGCGATACCACATGTGTGAGACTTTTACACAGTGTGGCTACATACACAGGCCCAACATGCAGGGAGCGCCATCAGGCGTTCTTGGAACATAAATTACACATATAATTTCTTGACTACCTCTTACATTTTTGAAGGCCCTGGAGAACCAGGACAATGGAAACGCCCCAAAAATGACCCCACTTTTGAAAGGAAACAACCCAATGTATAATCTATGAGGCATATCGAGTCTTTTGAACATGTTATTTTTTTTCTACAAGTTTTTGGAAAATGTGTAAACATTTTCCATTTACACAATATTTCTAACACATAGCATGTACATACCAATAATTACACCCAAAATAGATTCTCCAACTCCTCCTGAGTACAGCGATACCACGTGTGAGACTTTTCCACAGCACGACCACATAGAGAGGCCCAATATGCAGGGAGCACCATCAGGTGTTCTGGGGTCATTAGCTTCAAATATAATTTGACTACCTATTACACTTTTGTGAGGCACTATAGCGCCATGGATGAGAACTAATGTGGCATGGATGAGCATGAATGGGGATGGATGAGCCATGGATGGGGATGGCTGAACATGAATGAGTATGGCTGAGTATGGTCGGGTACGGCTGAGTATGGCTGGGTATACGTACGACTGGGTATGGCTGAGTATGGCTGGGTATGGCTGGGTACAGCTGCGTATTGCTGGGTATTGCTGGGTATAGCTGAGTATGGATAGGTATAAATGGCATGGCTGGGTATAGCTGGGCACGACTGAGTATGGCTGAGTATGGCTGAGTATGGCTGAGTATTGCTGGGTACGGCTGGGTATGGCTGAGTATGGATGAGTATAGATGGGATGGCTGGGTATGGCTGAGTACGACTGAGCATGGCTGGGTACAACTGAGTATGGCTGAGTATGGCTGGGTAAGGATGAATATTGCTGGGTATGGCTGAGTCTGGATGGGTATGGCTGAGTATGGCTGAGTATAGCTGGGTATGGCTGAGTATGGCTGGGTACGGCTGGGTACGGCTGAGTATGGCTGGGTACGGCTGGGTACGGCTGAGTATGGCTGGGTATGACTGGGTACGGCTGAGTATTGCTGAGTGTGCAACGACTTATATAGGCATGGGGTGGGGTCACCTGGTGGTGTCACCCGGTGACCTCGCCTCTTATGACGGCACAGTCCCAGCATGCCCCGGGATCCCTCTCCTTGTGATGTCACCGCCCAGGGCATGCTGGGACTGTGCCGTCATAATGTCACCCGGTGACCCCGCCCCATGCCTATATAAGTCTTAGCACACTGCGTTCGCTCGTCCCCACCCCCTTTCCTGATCAGCCAGGCTGCGTGCTTGGATAAGGGTCTGGTATGGACCTTGGGGAGCCCCCATGCCGTATTTTTTTCGGCATAGAGGGTTCCCCATAAAATCCATAACAGACCTAAGGGACATTGTCGCCTCTCTCTCGCACTCGCTGTAATAGGAAAATGTGTTTCTCCTATTGCAGCGAGCGCAAGATGTACAGTACCCTGCAGCCATGCGATAGGATTGGTCCGTCGGACCAGCATACAGATGAACGGCTTTCCCGCTAGGAACTGGGTCCGGCGGAGTTCCGGCAGAATTAAAACATGTTCTATTTGTAAAGTCCTTCGGAATTTTGGACAGCAAAGGTCCGAAGGAGCCCACACACAATCGAATTGTCTGACGGATTTGTTCCGTCTGACCTTTGCTGTCAAAAAGTCCGGTCGTGTGTACGTGGCATTAGAGGGGCTGAGGTTTTTGGAAAAGGTTGAGACAAAGAACAGAGGAACCAACCTATCCAGCAGCACCTAGGGAGTGCTATAAATGTGATATACTCTAGCTAACCTCATTTTGTTATACACATACAGGTCACCACAGTATCTGTTGCTGCCTAAATAAGGATCTGTTTGCAGAAAATGTGACATTTGTTTGTGCCTTATCATTTGTGCATTATGCGTAGAATTATTGGTGTAAAGACAAATGAAGGTATAATTTTCTTACAGTTTAATTACTATAATAAAAATCTATATATGCAGCTCTTTACAGCTAGTAAACAACTCACATTAATTTGCTCAACTAACACATACATTATTGGATAAAGGCTGGCATGAGACCCCATGCATAATTACAGGCCAGTTTTCTAAACAAATTAGCCTTTACCAAATACATTTAATTAATGTTGCACAACTTTATGGCAATTTAACTTCAGTTTGCAAGTCACAAACATACACTATTGCACTTTTGTGAATTTCAACATAGATTTAAAAAGCAATTTTGCATTAAAGGGAAGTCGGTCATTTCAAGTGGCAGAGACTACATTGGTATCTGCTGTTGGCTGAAAGCATGTATAAGAACACAAATCTCAATCTGATTTTCTGCCTCATATCACACATGCTCTGCACAAAACCGCAAGCAAGCAGTTTGAGAAGATTGAACCCATATGTCATAAGACTCCAAACTCCAATTCCTGTGGACTTGATGGCCCTATGCAAAGTAATGTTATGGTTTAGAATTATAAGTAGATATAAACTAGTATATGTGTGTGTATAATTTATATATATATATATATATATATATATATATATATATATATATATATATATATATATATATATATATATATATACAGATATCTATATCTGTATATATTGAATATCTATCTATCTAATATATATATATATATGGAAAGGCCAGTATGGTGGCCTGGAATTATGGGTGGAGCCCGGTGGAGTATATAACCAGCCCGTTCGCCTAGCTCCCTCGTCGGTTCCGGTGCGCGATATCTGATACGTCAGAAATCAAGGGCCGACTATCCTCGAGACCTTTCAGTGAGCCGGGTTCGTGAGTTCCACGCTGTTCCGTCCGCCTTAGTGTCGACAAAGCCTTGTCGTTCGTCAGCGTCCGTCTGATTGCCGTCTGAGTCGCTATACTCAAATCGAAATTTTCCGTTGTCGTACAAACACGTCTGGGCCGGCTGTCGCAGGTAGGGCTTCGGCACCCATTTCATTTCATGTGTTACAAAGTCACGTAAACTAGATTCCTGAACTCACGAACCACTCACTTTAGATTGCACGAACGTCTTAACTGTGGCACTCGTATTCGTTACTACATGTCGCTACCCCTTCTTCGAAAGAAGCCATTATCACTTTTCGGTACATGCCGTTCGTGCCACCAGGCACCTCGTTTCGTAGCACGTCGCTGCAAACCGAACGACTCCCCCGATCATTTCTATGTTCGAATCGATCGAACCGTTTCGAAATTACAGCCGTCTGCTTGTCACGTTAAACTGAGCACTCCGGCCAATGGCAATCTAATGTTGTTCAAAATCATGAAACGGTCGGACCGTTTCAAATCCGAATAAGTTAAGCATTTCAATCATTTCATGCCGTTTGTACTATGTCTGTCATTTCGGTTCATTTCATTTCAATCATTTCAGTCATTTCAATCATTTCGAGTCATTTCAATCATTTCAGTCATTTCAATCATTTCGAGTCATTTCAATCATTTCAGTCTGTTATGTCGGATCATTTCATTTCTACCATTTCTAAAGACATTTCATCATTTCTGTCACTTACCGCGCTCCGATGCGAATCCCGTCGCATCTCCAATGCACCGATTCGCTTCGAAGTGCCCCAGGGTTCGGCCTCATTTCTGTACATGCTCCAGAGACTGAGTCACTCGCAGGTTCAAGCACGGTCCTTGATTCTAGTCTTTGTCATGGCTTTCATTTCTGTCACTTATTACACGCCAATGCGAATCCTGTCGCATGCTGCTATGCACCGATTCGTCCTGGCGTGCCCAGCTGCTACGCCTCATTTCAGTACATGCTCCAGAGACGGATTCTTTTGTGGTAACCGTCAGTCCAGTCGTTGAATGTTGTCTCTGTCATGGCATATCATTTCTGTCACTTATTACGCGCCAATTCGAATCCTGTCGCATTCTGCTATGCACCGATTCGTCCTGGCGTGCCCAGCTGCTACGCCTCATTTCGGTACATGCTCCAGAGACGGTTTCTCTGTTGCAACCATCAGTCTAGTCGTTGAAACTTGTCTCTGTCATGGCATATCATTTCTGTCACTTATTACGCGCCAAAGCGAATCCTGTCGCATTCCGTTATGCACCGATTCGTTCTGGTGTGCCCAGCTGCTACGCCTCATTTCAGTACATGCTCCAGAGACGGGTTCTTTATTGTAAACCATCAGTCCTGTCATTGAATCTTGTCTCTGTCATGGCTTATCATTTCTGTCACTTATTACGCTCCAATTCGAATCCCATCGCATTCCTTATGCATCGATTCGTTCTGGTGCGCCCAGCTGCTACGCCTCATTTCAGTACATGCTCCAGAGACGGATTCTTTGTGGTAACCATCTGTCCAGTCGTTGAAACTTGTCTCTGTCATGGGATATCATTTCAGTCACTTATTACGCTCCGATTCGAATCCTGTTGCATTTGGTTATGTACCGATTCGTTCCGGTGCGCCCAGCTGTTACGCCTCATTTCGGTACATGCTCCAAAGACAGGATTCTTCTGTTGGGTTCATGGGCTCGTCCTTTGATTCATGTCTTTGTCATGGGTTTTCATTTCATTTCACTTATCACGTTCCGGTACGAATAGCCACTTCCGTGTACTAAATTCGTATCGGCGTGCCCCAGGAACGGCCTCATTTCAGTACATGCTCCAGAGTCCGTTTCGTGCTCGGTCGCAAGTTTGTGGCATGGCGATTCAGATCTCTGTCATGGCGGATCCACTCATTTCACGGTCACATACGGCTTCCCGGTTAGTCCAGTTGACTCTTCAATATCGGATTTCTATCGGGGGGCCTTGATCATCAGCCTCATTTCACTATTGAATTGCCTCAAAAGAATTAAAAAGGAAAAAAAAAATATATATATTTTGCATCGGCGACGCAACCAAGTCACGTCTCTGTTGTCGTACGTACGTTATTCTAAAAGAGCAAATTTCGGTTGTCCATTCATTTCATTTATGTCATTTATCACATTTCCAGTCTCACCTCCACTAGTTAGCTAGACATCTCTCTTTAGGTGTTGGATTCTCAAACAAAACTTCACCTTCATCTCCTCAGGTCAGTCGAGTTCTCAGTAGGTCCAACCTGCACCTGGTCGAACGGTGCCTCCGTAGGTAAGAGAGGGTCATCTGGGAGGGGAACGCTTACGAGCGGTAGTATCCTTCTCTTCAAAATGTTTTCTCAGGAGTCTCCTACGAGTCTTGTAATCCATGTCACCCTCATAGGTTCCGTACAGGAGAAAACCCGGACCCAGTGATTAATAGGCTTACCAAGCCTGGATTTTGCCACCATGTCCCAGGCTGGCAGCGAGGACTACACGGCTCCGTTGTCCCCTTCTCTTGTCTCAGAGAGTGGCAGCCAAAGGTCCTTCAGAGCATGGACCATTCCCAGGCTAACAGCCGAGTTAAGGCGCAGGGGTGTACCCTTTCCAGCTACAGCCAGAAAGGCCGAACTTTTTGGGCTCCTCTTTCCTCCCCCAGCCGCGGTTGAGGATAGTGCCCAGCAGGCCTCCCTGGGCTCTATCGCTGCTTCCATCACGCAGCTTCACACTCTGGTGTCATCCCTGACGACCTCAATGTCAGAGGTTCAGAGTCGGGTGGCCCTCCTCGAGACCCGCCCATTCGTTTCTCCTCCAATACCAGCTTCACAAGCAGTGGATAACACCAGCGCAGGTACCCCCGGGTGTACACCAGTAGTGTACCCTTCTCATTTAATATCAGCCAACATCAGGAAGGACATCCTAGAGGGCAAGGACGTCAATCTGGCTTCACTTCTTATCTCCATTCATGAGCTGGCAGAAAACAAAGCTTACACTTGGGGGGACGTGTCGGTGGTCCTCAAAGCCAAAGACCCCAGGCTGGACAGGAAGCTTTCTGTCACCGAGTTCACCTTGGCCTTCGGCATGCTGAGGGACGTCATCTGCTCGGCCTCCCCCGGCAGGAGGGAGGAACTGGATCGTTACCTCCACGTGGTAGTTGACCTGGGGTATAAATACGGCGGTTTTTCATTTTATGACTATCACCGCTCCTTCTCCGCTAAGGCGGCCGCCAGGCTCTCCCAATTTCAGATACCTACTGATTGGAGTGTCATGGACACCGAGTTGTTCTGCCGACACTTCGCGGGGCTGCGGTCTCCCCTCTGTGCCATTTGCCAGTCGGCTACTCACACCGCGACTTGGTGTGCCAGCTCAGTGGCAGCCCCGCCCGTAGACGGTCCATCGACCTCAGGTACTGCCCAGGGCCTACCGGCGCCGGTACGCCTACCGCAGACAGATAAACTGGGGCGCCCGGTCAAGACCATGGGAGGCGCAGCCATCTGCAACAACTACAACAGCGGGTCGTGCAATTTCAGCCAGTGCAGGCTGCTCCACGTATGCACACGGTGTCATAGAGCTCATCCCAGGCTCATGTGCGAGGTCAAGCAGGCTAAAAGATCTTGACTAAGCCGGGTCAACGTGTTGTGGCTCAGTGTCTACCTCGCCAATCATCCCACCCCCTCACTTGCCACCTACCTAGTTCAGGGCTTTACTCAGGGCTTTCATACAGGACTTGTCTCTCTCCCTCACCTTACACACGAGTGCCAGAACCTGCGGTCAGCAGCCACGGATGTACAGGCCATCGACCAGCTGTTACAGGCAGAGCTAGACCGGGACTTCGTCATAGGCCCTTTCACAAAGCCCCCATTTAACACCTGGCGAGTCAGCCCTATTGGGCTTGTCAAGGGCAAGTTCTCCAATAAACTTAGGTTGGTCTACGATTTGTCAGCGCCTTATTCTTCCTCTGTCCCCAGTCTTAATTCCCTTATCCCCTCTGAGGAGTTCTCCCTTAAATACGCATCCGTAGATACGGCCATCCAGGCCATTCTCAAGTCAGGCACAGGAACATGGCTCTCCAAGGCCGACATCTCGGACGCCTTCAAGCTCCTTCCTATCCATCCATCTCTCTGGTGCTGGCATGGCATCAAATGGAGGGAGCTCTACTATTTTGCCACTAAGCTAACCTTCGGGTCCAAGAGTAGCCCCTGGCTCTTCGACTCATTTGCGCAGGCTCTCGCATGGATCTTGCTGCACGTAGCCCAGTGCCAGGGAGTCATACACTATTTGGATGACTTCCTGCTGATCGAGTCACCTGGCTCCCTTCCAGGGGATCTGGATAAACTAAGGGTGGTCTTCAATAACCTTAACGTCCCTATTGCTGAGCACAAGGTGGAGGGCCCTGCGCAGGCAATCACCTTTCTCGGGGTCAGCTTAAACACCAGCACTATGCAGGCCAGCCTCCCCCCGGATAAACTAAGCCGCATCAGGACGGTCATGAGGGACTTCACCCGCACCAGAACTTGCACCAAGAGGCAGCTACAGTCCCTTCTCGGTATGCTTAATTTTGCTATGCGCATCATCCCTCAAGGTCGCGCATTCGTATCGCGCCTGTTAGTCCTACTGTCCCATTCACAAGACCCGGAGCACGTCCTCAGCCTGGACCCCGCAGCTATAGCAGATCTTGCCATGTGGGAGGAATTCCTGACGTCCTGGAATGGCGTGTCCCTGTTCATTCCCTCCGTGTCCTCCTCTTCACCGCAGGTCGTGACCGACGCAGCGGCCTCCACGGGTTTTGCGGCAATTTTTGGCCACCTCTGGCTCGCAGCCCCCTGGCCTCCTCAGATACTGGCAATTCCGGGCTTCACCGAGACGTCCTCCCTATTTGAGTTGTACCCCATCGTAGCCGCTGCCCACACATGGGGCCGCAGTTGGTCGGGTCAAACAGTGACCTTTTCAACGGACAATCTCGCCACTGCGGAAATCATTAACAAAGGCAGGTCTAAGTCTCTGGAGATTATGTCCTTCCTGCGGCGACTGGTCCAGCTCTCGTTATTATTTCAATTTAATGTTCATTGTGCCTTTATCCCCGGTAAATGTAATCGGGCAGCGGACGCCCTCTCCCGCTTTAACTTAGTTTCCTTTTTTGATCAGGTGCCCGGAGCCGGACCAACGTCAGCAGCTATCCCGGACTGGTCTCAACTGACCCTGGATTAACCCCTCACCTAGTAGCCGCAACTCAACTCATCAATCACTCCCTCTCAGACAATACCCGGAAGGCCTACCAAACAGCCTGGAGGGCCTTTAACCGTTTCTTAACATCTCACTCCACAGAGACCTCCCGGGTCAAGCAAGTCCTGGCCTTCATTGCCCATTGCCACTCGGACTTGGCGTTATCCTTTAACACGATCCGGCTATACCTGGCCGGGGTACAACATTTTACGTCCCTCCAGGACCCTGCCGAACCCTCCTTGTTCACTTTCCACGCCATTCGGGCTGTCATGCACGGCATCCAGAAACGCCAGCCTACGGCCTCCGCCAAACGCCTGCCTATCACAGGAGACGTTTTCAGAAACATGTCTGATATTCTGGCCACTGCACCTTTCGGGCTCCACACTAGTATCATTATACAAGCAGCCATACACCTGGCCTTCTACGGCTTCTTACGGCCAGGCGAGTTTACCTCCAGTAGCCCCTCAGCTCGCATGCTATGCAAGCACCACCTGGTCAGGCACGGAGACCATTTCATCCTACATATAGCAGTATCCAAGACGCAGCAGCTTGGCCCAGGTACGGACATACATTTTTATAAAACCAACAACCGCTGGTGCCCGGTCGCCATTCTCACCCGCTTGTTGACCCTTCTGGCCGATCAACCAGGAACTGGCCCGCTTCTGCCATTCCACGGTAAGCCACTGAACGCAGCCCAGTTCATGGAGCATGTCAGGATACTCCTGGGCATCCTTCACCTCAATCCGGCTCACTACTCCGGACATTCATTTCGTATCGGAGCGGCTTCAACTGCCTCCTGCCAAGGGGTCCCGGTCCACGTTATCAAAAAGTTGGGTAGATGGAAGTCCACCTGTTTTGCCCGTTACATACCCAATCCGCAAGTAGAGATGGCCCAGGCCTTTGTCAAGCTCACCCAGTAACAAACTCGAATCAATAAATGCATTCCCTACCTGTATGTTTTTGCCCCCTTATTTTGGTATACCCTACGTTAGGCCAGGGCACACTTTCAGGTCCATTTCAAGTAAGCGAGTTTATGTTAACCTTGTTTGTCATCCTTATCCGTATCGGTCAGAGGGCTCTGGGCCATAAATGGAAAGGCCAGTATGGTGGCCTGGAATTATGGGTGGAGCCCGGTGGAGTATATAACCAGCCCGTTCGCCTAGCTCCCTCGTCGGTTCCGGTGCGCGATACCCACCCACCCATCCCCTGTCAGGGCATTTCTCAAGCATTATACTCCTCGGGTGAGTACTCATTTCACTCCATTTCATTTTCATTTCATTTATTACTCATTTCTCTATCTAGGGTATGCCCCCTTATTTTGGTATACCCTACGTTAGGCCAGGGCACACTTTCAGGTCCATTTCAAGTAAGCGAGTTTATGTTAACCTTGTTTGTCATCCTTATCCGTATCGGTCAGAGGGCTCTGGGCCATAAATATATATATATATATATATATATATATATATATATATATATATATATATATATATATATATATATATATATATATAGATAGATAGATAGATAGATAGATAGATAGATAGATAGATAGATAGATAGATAGATAGATATATAGATATATATATGATAGATATATCTGTATATATATATATATATATATATATATATATATATATATATATACAGTATCACACAAAAGTGAGTATATCCCTCACATTTTTGTAAATATATATTTAATTTTGTTTCTGTAAAGATTTTATTGGTTAATTCAAGCGACATTATAGAAATATCAACAGGAACAAGTATGAACTTTGATAACAACAGGATTGGGACACCCCACGGGTAACAAACTCCCATTACTCCTTCATCACAGTAAGGCCCCTTGGGTCCTCTTACATGTAAAACAAGCCCCTTTTTGTGCTATGGAGATTCCTATGGCACTTGCCCAGGTGCTTTTACGGGATAGTGTCGTTGTGGATGGCATAACTTCCCCATAATCCCATCCAAAGAGATAGAAGGTCATGGGAGCTTTCATGGTTCTTATTCTACTCCTGCCCGACATCATGAAATGGGGAGAATGGGAGGAGGAGCCAACCACTTAGCAAGCCCTCTCCCCCCAGACTCCCCCTTCTGTCAGGTTTGGATTACCACAGAGAAGAAAAGATAGACATAGAGAAAAAAAAGGGGGGGGGATGGAGAGGTAGAGATTGGGTGGGGAAGAGGGGAGATCGGGGGAAGGGGGGGCCCACGTATTCAAGGGCAGATGTCAGGAGAGGGGGTGGGGAGACCACCAGCTACCATCTCCATCTACACCCAGCCTTTAGCCTGTGATAGCCCCTAAGTCATAGTGTTTCCCATTTATGTCCATATTGGGGACTGCCACCGGACCTCATTTAACCATTGTTCTGCATTAGGTCTTGGTATCCTGGGGAGTTCCAATACTTAAGCCAAGTTTCCCATGTATTTTTGTCAATATTTTATTATATCTTTTCATGTGACAACACTGAAGAGATGACACTTTGCTTCAATGTAAGGTATTGAGTGTACAGTTTGTATAACAGTGTAAATTTGCTGTCCCCTCAAAATAACTCAACACACAGCCATTAATGTCTAAACCGCTGGCAACAAAAGTGAGTAAACCCCTAAGTGAAAATGTCCAGATTGGGTATCAATATTTTGTGTGGCCACCATTATTTTCTAGCACTGTCTTAACCCTCTAGGGTATGGAGTTCACCAGAGCTTCCAAGGTTGCCACTGGAGTCCTCTTCCACTCCTCCATGATGACATCACGGAGCTGGTGGATGTTAGAGACCTTGCGCTCCTCCACCTTCCCGTTTGAGGATGCTCCACAGATGCTCAATAAGGTTTAGGTTTGGAAACATGCTTTACCCTCAGCTTCTTTAGCAAGGCAGTGGTTGTCTTGGAGGTGTGTTTGGGGTAGTTATCATGTTGGAATACTGCCCTGCCTCTGATCATGCTCTGCTTCAGTGTGTCACAGTACATGTTGGCATTCATGGTTCCCTCAATGAACTGTAGCTTCCCAGTGCCACCAGCACTCATGCAGCCCCAGACCATGACCCTCCCACCACCATGCTTGACTGTAAGCAAGACACACTTATCTTTGTACTCCTCACCTGGTTGCTGACACACATACTTGACACCATCTGAACCAAATAAGTTTATCTTGGTCTCATCAGGCCACAGGACATGGTTCCAGTAACCCATGTCTTTAGGCTGCTTGTCTTCAGCAAACTATTTGTGGACTTTCTTGTACATCATCTTTAGAAGAGGCTTCCTTCTGGGATGACAGGCATGCAGACCAATTTAATGCAGTGTGTATGGTCTGAGCACTGACAGGCTGACCCCCCACCCCTTCAACCTCTGCAGCAATGCTGGCAGCACTCATACGTCTATTTCCCAAGGACAACCTCTGGATACGACGCTGAGCATGTGCACTCAACTTCTTTGGTTGACCATGGCGAGGTCTGTTCTGGGTGGAACCTGTCCTGTTATGGTCTTGGCCACCGTGCTGCAGCTCAGTTTTTAGGGTCTTGGCAATCTTCTTATAGCCTAGGCCAGGGATATGCAATTAGCGGACCTCCAGCTGTTGCAGAACTACAAGTTCCATGAGGCATTGCAAGACTCTGACAACCACAAGCATGACACCCAGAGGCAGAGGCATGATGGGACTTGTAGTTTTGCAACATCTGGAGGTCCACTAATTGCATATCCCTGGCCTAGGCCATCTTTATGTAGAGCAACAATTCTTTCAGATCCTCCGAGTTCTTTGCCATGAGTTGCCAAGTTGAACTTCAAGTCTTCAAGTGACCAGTATAAGAGAGTGAGAGCGATAACACCAAATTTAACACACCTGCTCCCCATTCACACCTGAGAACTTGTAACACTAACAAGTCACATGACACTGGGGAGGGTAAATGGCTAATTGGGCCCAAATTGAACATTTTTACTTAAGGGTGTACTACTTTTGTTGCCAGTGGTTTAGACATTAATGGCTGTGTGTTGAGTTATTTTGAGGGTACAGAAAATGTACACTGTTATACAGTTATTTCATAACTCACTGTTGTGAAATACTATATATATATATATATATATATATATATATATATATATATATATATATATATATATGTGTAAGGCTCACCGCAGGGTAAGCCTGTATTTGTAGGAGGAGTCAGGCTGCATAAAGCCTGCCCTCCTCCACCTCCTCCTCGTTGGACGTCGGATCTCGTGTGCCTGACGTCACTTCCGGCGGGTCGGAGGAGGATTTTTTGCGCTCGTGGATGGGGGTGCTTTGGGCCCCGCCGGCTCCGTTTGCGGGCATCTGGGGGGGGGGGGGGTGAAGCGCGCCCCCCCCGGCGGCTGTCTGCACGGGGGAGGCTTTCTCCCGCCCGCCTCCTTCTCCGGCTGCCTCAGCTGGAGGGGAGGGGGGAGGGAGGTTTCTGTCTCAGGCTTCCCCCGTGTGCTTCTGTCGTAGCGCTTGTCCACTGGGGGGGCTTGTCGCCCGCCTACTTCTCCCGCTATCACTGACTGAGGGGGGGGGGGTGCCTGCCACAGGCTTCCCCCGTGCGGTGCTGCTGGGGGGGGGGGCTCTTGTCTCCACGAGGGAGCCCTTCTCCCGCCCGCCTCCTTCTCTGGCTGCCTTTGCCGTAGGGGAGGGGGGCGGGAGGTTTTTTCCGGCGTGTTCCCCCACGTGGTGGAGGGAAGAGCCTGATGTGCGCTCATAGCAGACCTCACAGTGTGATAGCAATCTGTTAAGAATGATATACCTCAATACTAAGGGTTATGTCCATGGTATTTTGAATGGCGGACTACTTCATTTTCTACATGGCTGACTTTTTTTTTTTTTTTTTCAAATGTAGATCTCCAGGGATCTCCTGGTGGGGGGAGGGGGAGGTTTTCGGCCGCGCCGGCTCCCCCTCCCCCCCCCCCCCTCACATACATGGTGCTACCGCCGTTTCTCCTGGGGGGAGGGGGAAGTGATAGGCCGCCTCTCCCGGGGCTGATCCAGCTGTGGGGGGCGTCTGTATGCTCATCCAGCTCCATGATGGAGCCGCCAGCGGGTGCATTCAGTTCCTTGTACTGGGGGGAGCTCCACGAGGGGGACACGCCGTCCGCCCGTTTTTTCCGCTGGGAGGGGGGGGGATTCGGCAACCATCAACTTCCCTGTCCTGACTCCACGTAGGGGCCGCCCGCCCGCTTCTCCCGCCGGGAGAAGGGGGGGGGGGGTTTGCTGCCGTCAGCTCCTCTGTCCTGGGTTCTCCTGGGGTTCCGCCGGGAGAGAGGGAGGGGTTTCGGCTGGCCGCCGGCTCCCCCTCTCCCCTCGCATCTTCTTGTCCACTCTAGTGCAGGAAGACGGTGTGTTTTTGCACACACTTTGCCCGCGGGGGCGGTGGCAGTGAGTGTGTTCGGCGGGATAGAGGAAGAAGAGCATATGCATGCACTTTAAAGATGGATCTCCTACTTAACTAAAATGATCCAGCGCCACGTGAGAGGGAAATAAAAGCGTTGGGAAAGAATCGCACGCTGGAAGCTTTACAGTGCCTGGAAGAGTATTCATGCCCCTTGACATTCCCCACATTTTGTCATGTCGGATGGGAAAAAAAAAAAAAGAACCTGACTAGGGTTCTACTTTGCCGCCCCGCCTGAGCTCCACGTGGCGTGCCCAACCCCCGCCTGAGCTCCACGTGGCGTGCCCAACCCCCGCCTGAGCTCCACGTGGCGTGCCCTGCCCCCGCCTGAGCTCCACGTGGCGTGCCCTGCCCCCGCCTGAGCTCCACGTGGCGTGCCCTGCCCCCGCCTGAGCTCCACGTGGCGTGCCCTGCCCCCGCCTGAGCTCCACGTGGCGTGCCCTGCCCCCGCCTGAGCTCCACGTGGCGGGCCCTGCCCCCGCCTGAGCTCCACGTGGCGTGCCCTGCCCCCGCCTGAGCTCCACGTGGCGTGCCCTGCCCCCGCCTGAGCTCCACGTGGCCTGCCCCCGCCTGAGCTCCACGTTCTCGTGTTATTCACGGTTTTCCCATACAGTTTTACGTTCTGGTGCATTTTATGGTTTTCCCATGCGTTTCGGTCCCATGCGTTCCGGTTTCAGGCCATTCACGTTCTCTTAGCGGTCACGTTCTTAAAGCATTTGCGTTTTCATGCATTGGCATTTTCTTGCAGTTGCGTTTGTCATGCATTTGCATCTTCTTGCAGTTGCGTTTTCATGCAGCTGCATCTTCTTGCAGTTGCGTTTCTCAAGCAGTTGCGTTTCTCAAGCAGTTGCGTTTCTCAAGCAGTTGCGTTGCTCAGGCAGTTGCATCTTCTTGCAGTTGCATCTTCTTGCAGTTGCGTTTCTCAGGCATTTGCGTTTCTTGCATTTGCGTTTCTTGCATTTGCGTTTCTTGCATTTGCGTTTCTTGCATTTGCGTTTTGTTTCAATTACGTTTTCATGCAGTTATGTTCTCGTTCATTTACTTTCTCATATAGTTATGTTCTCGTTTCGTTTTCCGTTCTCATTCGAGTTGACGTTCTCATGCTTGTTGGTTTCAAGCACGTTGCTTACTGTTCTTACGCAATTTTGTTTTTCATGCGTTTTGGGGTCTCTCATGTGATTTACTTTTCTTATGAAGTTGTTGTTTCTCATGCAATTTTCGGTTTCTCATGCATTTGCGTTTCTCGTGCGTTCGCAGGCAGTTGGCGGTTTTTTAACGACGTACAGTTCTTACGCATTTATGGTTCTCAGGCATGTTAAAATTCTCAGGCTATTTACGTATTAGATGTTGTTTACGTGTCTCACGCAACTTCTTGCGTTTCCTGTGTTTCTGACGTTTCCCCATGTTTTTATAGCATTTTCTGACGTTTCCCGTGGTTCTGACGTATTCCCGTGGTACAGTTGACGGTTCATGCAACTACGGTTTCTCATGCTTTTTATGGTTTTCTCTCACTTTCCAGGTTTTCTCTCACTTTCCAGGTTTTCTCTCACTTTCCAGGTTTTCTCTCACTTTCCAGGTTTTCTCTATTGCTTTCCAGGTTTTCTCTATTGCTTTCCAGCGTTATGCGTTTTGCGTTTCATGCTTTTTGGCATTTCATGTTTTGCGTTCTCATGCAGTTATGTCCTCGTTTCATTTTACGTTCTCATGCACTCATGTCCTCGTTTCGTTTTTACGTTCTCATGCACTCATGTCCTCGTTTCGTTTTTACGTTCTCATGCACTCATGTCCTCGTTTCGTTTTACGTTCTCATGCACCCATGTTCTTGTTTCATTTTAACATTCTCATACACTCATGTTCTCGTTTAGTTTACGTTCTCATGCATTTTATGTTCTCGTTTCGTTTTACGTTCTCATGCGATTATGTTCTCATTCGATTTGACGTGCTTATGCTTTGTTTTCACGCACGGTTCTCACTCGTTTTACATGCAATTGCCGTTTTCTCATGCAATTCAGTTTATGCAATTCACGGTTTCCATGCAGTTGGTGTTTCTTGAAGTTACGGTTCTTACGCAATTTTGTTTTTCATGTGATTTAGGTCTCTCATGTGATTTACATATGAAGTTGGTGTTTCTCATACATTTGATGGTTTTCCATGTAATTTTACAGTTTCTCATACAATTGCGTTCTCGTGTGTTTTTGCTGGCAGTTGATGGTTTTTAAACGACTTACAGTTCTTGCGCTTTTATGGTTCTCATAAGTTTATGGTTATCAGGGTTTTTTTACGTTTCTCATGCAATTCACGTATCGGATGCATTGTTCATGGCTGTTATTTACGTGATGCAACTTCTTGCGTTTCCCTTGTTTCTGACGTTTCCCCATGTTTTTCTAGCATTTTCTGACGTTTTTCCATGGTTTTGACGTATTCACATGTTTCCTTACGTGTTGTCCGGTGTTTCCTTCCGTATTTCCCATGTGCCGCACGTTTCATGGTGGGGGGGGGGGGTGTGTTCGGCCGCTGCTTCTTCCGATGCCGCCTGTCACTTTGGGACGTGCCGTCCGGCATCTCGGGGGGTCCCGCCGGGGGTTACAGGGGGCGGTCCATCCTCCCTCTCTCTTCCAGGTTTTCCCAATGTCAATGATGGACTGTTATAGTTATTTTATAGTTATTTTCCAGGTATTGCATTTGTCCCGGATGTGGCATCTGCTGCCATGGCTGTATTTCTGTCCACTGTCGTTAGCGCAAGGGGACCCATAAGAAGGATTGGGTCTGACAGTGGACCTCAGTTTGTTATGTGCAAAGGGAATCTTCAGTCAGCGTGAGGAGCGTATGGGGGAGGGGGAGGGCATTGTGGGCCGGGCCTGTTTGTTTCGTCAATCCCAGGGGTTGTCCGGGGCGGGGTTTGGATGTGTGGTGAGCTGGGCTGGGGTCTCCTGCTGGGGCTCCTTGGCGGCAGGTGTGTGTCCTATACAGTCTTGGGCTGCGGCCAGTCAGCCATGGGAGTCTGGGACAGACTCCACAGTTGTTCACATATGACCATGCATGGTATAGTTACTTGCAGGTTGGGGTTTGGTCAGGGAATCATTCAGAGAATACATGTGTTATGGTGTCTTGGCGCATTTTCCATGGGGGGCGGGGTTCCAGGTAGGTATGGTCTAATTCAGTTAAGGTTTCTCATGTAATTTACGTTTCCAATGCAATTGATAGTTTCTCATGCGATTTGCAATTTCTCATGTATTATTTAACGGTTCCTCATGCGGTTATGGTTTCTCGTGCAATTTACGGTTTCTCGTGCAATTTACGGTTTCTCGTGCAATTTACGGTTTCTCGTGCAATTTTACGGTTTCTCATGCGGTTACGGTTTTCATGCAAGTAAGGTTTTCTTGCAAGCTTTACGGTTTCATCAGATTTACGGTTTCATGGAATTTACGGTTTCATGCAATTTACGTTTTTTTTTGCAATCATAGCTTCTCTTGCAGTTATGGTTTCTCTTGCAGTTATGGTTTCTCTTGCAATTTACGTTTCTCTTGCAATTTACGTTTCTCATGCTATTAACGTTTCTCATGCTATTTACGTTTCTCAGGTAATTTATGTTTCTCAGGTTAGTTATGTTTTTCAGGTAATTTATGTTTCTCAGGTAGTTTACGTTTCTCAGGGAGTTTACGTTTCTCATGCAATTTATGTTTCTCATGCAATTTACGTTGTGCATGCAGTTTAAATTTCTCATGCAGTCTACGTTTCTTATGCAAGTGATAGTTTTCCCATATTTCTTACATTTTCCATCTTGCGTTTCCCGTGTGTTCTCTCGTTTCCCATGTGTTCTCTCGTTTCCCTTGTTTTCTCTCGTTTCCCGTGTTTTCTCTCGTTTCGTGCCGTTGCCTGTCATTCATTGCATTTCCGTTAGTTAATGTTTACATCCAGGATCTGTCACGTCTACAGATCCATATGGGCTGAGGTTTCGTTTTTAATTGATTGTCGTCCCACAATCTTCTCGCCTGTAGTCCATACGGCATACTTGCACTTTCACCATTACACCTTTACTACTACCCACCACGATCTGTGGGTACCTTAGCCCTGAGTGTTTGTTTTTAATTTCCTGTCTTGGCGCTGCATGTTGCTCGGGCTCGCTTACTGCATACACTAGGGTGGTGTTGTCATTAGGTTTCACATTCATGCGCTGTGGTCTTATCATTTCTGCACATACATCCTTATACTTGTTAGGTACCAGGGGTTTTGTTTTGTCATGGGCTGGTTGTCTGTTATGTTTTTGGTCATTTTCACACAGTTGGGTTGTCTGTTTTTTCCACTGCAGGTTACCCATCACGTCTTTGGATTTAATGGATTTAATGGATTGAGGTGATTGTTTTTAATTGGCTTGTTCAGTGGCAAGTCTCCTCATCTGTTTCTTATGCTACTTACATATTTCGTTCCAATCTCAAGTTTTTCAGGCAGTTTATGGTTTCTCATGCAATTATGTTTCTCATGCTTTTGTTTCTATGCCATCTCACGTTTTCATGTTTCTCTCGTTTTTCCCAGGTTTCTCTCGTGTTTTCAGGTCCTCTTATTGTCCCAGGTTTCTCTCGTTGGTCCCTGGTTTCTCTCGTGGGTCCCAAGTTTCTCTCAGGGGTCCCAGGTTTCTCTCAGGGGTCCTAGGTTTCTCTTGGGGGTCCCAGGTTTCTCTCGTGTGTCCCAGGTTTCTCTCGAGTGTCCCAGGTTTCTCTCATACTCTCTCGGTGCTTAGGTCTAAACTTGTAGGCCAGGTCTCAGTTGCAGATGCCGGTGTCATGCCTTCTCTTTAGTTCCAGTGTTTATGAGGCTTTTGGGTTCCCATTTTGGTGGACGCAGCTGCCTTGATCAGTTCGATTTCATTGTGTATACCAGGTAGGCTCATGATACTCCTTGGGTTGTTTCCAGGGTTTCCGGGCTAGATTTTCCTAAGTCCTGTCGGGTTATCTACTCCCCATTTGTTTTGTTTTTTGGCTCCTTCCATATCGTATCGGCACATCATTTTTTGGGGCGCATCTGGTGGGGGCTCAGCATCTCATGTTTGTTGAAGGCCTCTGTCAGGCTTTGCGTTATTTTCTACGTACTCTTGCAGGCCATCCTCAGGTGATCCAGAAGAGTAGCCCTCCTGCCGTGCTCAGTAGTCTTCCCTTTGTGGGTCACTTTCTTTGTGACATATCTTACGTGGTCAGGTCTCCTTGTGTGTTGGTTTTCAGCTTGGAACTCAGGCAGCCATAGCTGGTAGGGGAGTTGCGCTTCTGGCCCAGGGTTTTGACTATTTCTGGCCAATCAACTGGTTTGGCCCTCCGGCCTTTTCCATTACATTGGCATGCTCGCGTGACGCAGCTGTGGGGGGTTGGCACTGTCATCGGGTTCTTGGAGCCAGGCAAGGCGGGGGGCCCGGCGTCAGCTTAAACCAGCTTGTCGGTACTACTTTCGGCAAACCCCGGGATGCTCCTTTGTTGTTTTTTTGATATTCCCTTCTCCGCAGCCACATGGATTTTTCATTGCCGCCTCCTTGTTGGCCGAACAGGGTCTAGACCTTAAGTATAGTTTGGCTATTTCTTTCAGGACAGGAGTAGTTTTGCGACTTTGCACCAGGGGGCCCCAGCCCTCATTATTTGGGAGTTGAGTAGGTGTGGGTCATCTTTTTTTCTCTGTGCATAGCACAGGGCCACTTTTGTGATACCGCAAGCGTTGGCAATTTTGTCAGGTCATGCGGTTATTTAGTGTGATTAAGTCTGGTTGGTAGCTTTCATCCTACTATGGTTATTTTTGCCCCCTTTTAGGCATACTGACCACATGACCCCGGCACACTTCAGGTCTATGTTCTTTGTTGCTCTTTGTTCCTTTCCTTTGCTATCCACATATTGACCCCGAGTACAAGTGTAAGGCTGACCGCAGGTCAGCCTGTGTTTGTAGGAGGAGTCAGGCTGCTTAAAGCCTGCCCTCCTTTTCCTTTCTCCCCTCGTGGTCACTGGATCTTGTGTCCCACCCACCCATTACCCTTTTTTCTTTCATTTCATTCATCATATCTCTTTCTTGGGTGTGCCCCCTTTTAGGCATACTGACCACGTGACCCCGGCACACTTCAGGTCTATGTTCTTTGGTGCTCTTTGTTCCTTTCCTTTGCTATCCACAGATTGACTCCGAGTACAAATGAAAAAGTGAGCAGGAAGGCTTTAAATAGGCAAGTCAGACGAGCATCATCGGGAAAAGCTGGTAAGCGTGGAAAGAGAAGAGAGCTGGCAATTAGCCGACAGCTGAGCGGCCAGCCCAGAGTAGGAAGGGCTAAGCCAGCCCTGACAGTACCCCACCTCAATGACCCCTCTCCCTCGGAGGGCCACCGGGCTTGAGGGGAAACCGTCTATGGAACTCGTGGAGGAGAACAGGGGCATGTACGTCAAAGGATGAAAACCAGGAGCGTTCCTCCGGACCATACCCCTTCCAATGCACCAGGTACTGTATGTGCCCACGGAACCTACGGGAGTCAACAATGGATTGTACCTCATACTCCTCATGGTTCTCAACCAGAATAGGATGAGGACGTGGCACCGAGGTGGTAAATCGGTTACAGACCAACGGTTTCAATAAGGAGACATGAAACACATTAGAGATGTGCATACAAGGTCCAACGCGTAAGCTACTGGGTTAATCCTGCGAAGGATACGGAATGGCCCAATAAACCGAGGTGCAAACTTCAGTGAGGGAACATGAAGCCGGAGACTGCGAGATGACAGCCAGACCCTGTCCCCAACCTGGTAGGAAGGCGCTGGCAGGCGTCTGCGGTCAGCATGGAGTCTGTACCTATCATTAGCATGATGCAAAGCCTCCTGGACTTGTACCCAAGTGGAACGAAGACCATGGAGATGCTCCTCTAATGCAGGAATACTCTGCGGAACAAACGAGTCAGGCAACATGGAAGGTTATAAACCATAATTTGCCATAAATGGAGACAATCGGGAGGCAGAATTCAAGGCACTGTTGTGAGCAAACTCTGCCCAAGGTAATAGGTCAGACCAGTTGTTATGATGGTCATAAATATAGCAACGTAGGAATTGCTCCAAGGACTGATTGGCTCGTTCTGCGGCCCCATTAGACTGCGGGTGATACGCAGAAGAGAACGCAAGCTGGATTCCCAACTGTGCACAAAAGGCTCGCCAGAACCGGGAGACAAACTGACTGCCCCTATCCGAGACAATCACCTTGGGTAGCCTGTGTAAGCGAAAGATCTCCCGAGCAAAAATGGAAGCCAGTTCCTTAGAGGTAGGCAGCTTCTTAAGTGGAATACAATGACACATCTTTGAGAAACGGTCAACCACCATAAGGATAACAGTGTTGCCTTGGCAGTTGGGCAATTCCACAATGACATCCAAAGACAGGTGAGTCCAAGGCCTCTCTTCATTGGGTATGGGTTGTAGGAGGCCCACTGGAAGGTGTCGTGGAGTCTTACTCTGAGCACACACGAGACAGGCAGCTACGAAGGCAGTAACATCAGCCCATAGACTAGGCACCAGAATTGTTGGGAGATGGCCCAAATTAGTTGATTCTTCCCAGGATGGCCAGCTGCCTTGGGAAAATGGTAAGTCTGGAGCACTGCAGTACGGAGACTCTCTGGGACAAAGCAGCGGGCACAAGGTTTATCAGGAGGAGCATGGACCTGAACAGCAATAATTTTGTCACCCAAAGGAGAAGTAAGACTGGTGCGAACCGTAGCCAAGATACGATCAGGAGGAATCATAGGAACCGGAACCGACTCCAATTTGGAAGTGGAGGAAAATTGTCGTGACAAGGCATCAGCCCTTACATTCTTAATATCGGGTAAGAATGAGACAATGTAATTAAAGCTCGACAAGAAAAGAGCCCATCGCGCCCTTCTAGGAGAGAGTCGCTTAGCCTCAGACAAGAATGTAAGATTCTTATGGTCAGTAAGAATAAGAACTGGCACAGTGGTACCTTCAAGGAGATGTCTCCATTCTTTCAGGGCTAAAATGATCGCCAACAGCTCTCTGTCACCAATCTCATAATTGCATTCAGCAGGTGACAGTTTCTTGGAAAAGTAACCACACGAATGCATAGTGCTCTCAGGGTTAGGCCGTTGAGACAGAAGGGCGCCAACTCCAGTCTCAGAAGCATCAACTTCTAGGATAAAAGGCAACGTAGGATCAGGATGTGCCAACACAGGAGCAGAAAAAAAGGCAGCCTTGAGAGTCCCAAAGGCCTTAATGGACTCCGGAGACCAACTCTGTGGGTTACCGTCCTTTCTGGTCATATCAGTCAGAGGCTTGACCAGAGACGAGAAGTTACGAATAAACTTCCGATAGTAGTTGGCAAAGCCCAGGAAATGCTGCAGAGGACATAAACCCACGGGTCGAGGCCACTGTAGGACTGCCAACAGTTTCTCTGGGCCCATCGAAAAACCAGCAGTGGAAATTACATGGCCCAGGAATGTAACCTGTTCACGATGGAACTCACGCTTCTCCAGTTTACAATGGAGATTGTTCTCCCTTCGTTTCTGAAGTACACGACAGACATCTGTGTGGTGGCTCTCCGGGGACTTAGAAAATATGAGGATATCATCAAGATAAGCCACCACACACAATTGCAACAAATCTCGGAGGACATCGTTAATAAATTCCTCGAAAACTGCCAGGGCGTTACAAAGGCCAAAATGCATTACCAGGTATTCATAATGGCCTATTCTGGTATTAAAAGCAGTTTTCCACTCGTCGCCCTCCTTAATGCGCATGAGATTGTATGTCCCTATCAGGTCAAGCTTTGTGAAAACAGTTGCTCCCTTGAGGCGGTCAAATAACTCTGTAATCAATGGAATCGGGTAGGCATTCTTAATCGTGACACGATTGAGACCCCTATAATCTATACAAGGTCTCAGTTCACCGCTCTTCCAGCAGCAGGAAACGAGGACTTGCGGATGAAACCTTGAGAAAGTGCGTCAGCAACATACTTCTCCATGGCCTTATCCTCCAAAACTGACAAAGGGTAAACCCGGCCACGAGGAGGTATGGCACCAGGTTGAAGGTCAATTGCGCAATCATAAGGCCAGCGTGGAGGCAAACTACCGGCTTGACCTTTATCAAAGACATCGCCAAAATCACGGTTCTCCTCCGGCAGGGAGGGGAGTGAAGCAGTGCACAGGACCTTGGATACCTTCAGGAAGCATGTCTCACTGCATTCTGGTGACCAGTAGAGAACCTCAGCACAGACCACAGAGCCAATCAAAAGCGGGGTTGTGCCTCTGTAACCAAGGATAACCAATAACCAGCGGAAATCTGGGTGAGGAAATAACTTGGAATTGGATTATCTCATGGTGAAGAGCCCCTACGGCCATGGACAACGGAACAGAGTGAGTCACATGGGCAGGCTGTAAAGGTCTCCCATCAAGAGCCTCAATGGCAAGTGGAGTGTCACACAGCTGCAGCGGAATCGAGAGCTGCGAAATAAATGCAGCATCAATGAACAGCCCTGCAGCCCCAGAGTCAATTAGCGCCTGTATCTCGATGGACGACTCAGCCCAAGAAAGGGTGACCAAAACCAGGGGCTTATCCTTCTGGATAACTGGGGATGAAACAACGCCACCTAAGGTCTGTCCATGACAGGACCTCGAGGTTTGGGCGTTCCCTGGACGGGTAGGACAAGACTTCAAAAAGTGACCTGTCTGGCCACAATAAAGGCACAATCTCTCCCTCCTCTTAAAGGCTCTCTCATCCGCAGAGAGACACCTTTCAGTGGGCCTCCTACAACCCAGGTGCATGGGTTCATCTTCACTGACCAACTCGGTACCAGGAGGCATGGGAGGTGAGGGAGGCATGGGTGGGACTACAAAGCTCAGAGGCAAACGTACAGGAGGCTTCCGCAAGCGCTCCTTAAGAGAAAGTCTTTCTCTGAGTCTGGAGTCAATGAGGATGGCAAACGAGATCAAGCTCTCCAACTCAGTGGGTATATCTCAGGCTGCTATCTCATCCTTGATGGAATCTGAGAGACCATGAGAAAAAGCAGCCACGAGGGCCTCATTGTTCCAAGCAACCTCTTATAGAGGTAATACTCGAGGAGGGTGCCTGCACAGAGGCTGGTGCAGCAGCAGGGCCGGCCTGCGACTTAGGTTGTAGCGGAGCAGCCACCATGGGGGATTCCAGGTGAGCCGTGTGATTCAGGAGCAAACTGATACATGTGGTGATCTTGCTCATCCAATCTGGAAAAAATATTACCAACAAGTGGACTGACTGCATCTTCTGAATTCATGGTCTTCGCATACTGTCAGAAACCATGAAACAGACAGAGACAGAAGTACAATCAAATCACACTTGTTTATTAATAAAAATAAAAAGGTCAATAGAAAAAAGCGTGGTCAAGCATAGCCAGAGTCCAGTAGCCAGATCGGGTAGTCAGCCAGTCCAAAGTTCATAAACCAGATCGGGTAATCAGCCAGTCCAGATGTCAGGGATTCAAGGAGAGCAACTGCAAGCAGTATAGAAGCCAGGAGGGATGTCAGCAAGCCAGTCTTGAAACAAACAAACAGGAGATGGTTCCTAGTGATGTGACCAACGTGAAGGCAAAGGAAAGAGTGAGCTGGAAGGCTTTAAATAGGTAGGTCAGACGAGCATCAACGGGAACAGCTGGTGACTGTGGAAGGAGAAGAGAGCTGGCAATTAGCCGACAGCTGAGCGACCAGCCCAGAGGAGGAAGGGCTAAGCCAGCCCTGACACTACTATAACAAAACCCATGAACAACCACAATGGTACAACAGTGTACCGCTGGCTATATCCAGCGAAATTGCTAGTAATGCGGGAAGGCAACAACTATGTGATTACAAATGTGAAAGAGGGCATCCGCCTTCTTCGAGATTGGCAAATTATTGCCCCAGAATCAACAACCGGTAATACTGGTTCACCGGTGTCCACTCATGGAAACTCTGACATGGAAAAAGGCTGAGTATCCTACATGTGCCATGCACACTTGTCAAATCCCTGTTGGCCCAAGATGGTGCCGCATTACTATTAACAGTACAGTTAACAGTACAGCTAACTATCATGTTGAGCGGTGGTTCTACTGCACAGATTCTACAAAGAATCGCAAGTTATTCTCTACTGACTTCTTCACTTCTTTTGTTGTTTATTAACTGTCTATATTAAATGTTTCTCCAACGGACTCATCCTTCGCTATCTCGACCTGGGAAACACAATCTCATCTTCCTTCGGACATCCTCTTTCTGGAATCGCAATGTTAACCACTCTGGACCAGGTTATTCTGCATATCATTGATATCCAGTCTCCCATTCTATAGCTTGTTACCTCCAATACTGCGACATGCCATTCAAAATCTCCTTGCTTAATGTTAAGGATTTGAACAGCCCCTTTAAATGACAAATGGCATGGAAAGAAGCGATTAGACTCCATAGTGACATCATTTGTTTCCAAGAGACCCACTTTGTCTCACACATCGCAAAAACCCACACAACTTTCAAGCTAGCAGTTCCTCTAAAAAAAGAGGAGTGACAATTGCCATCAAGGACACTATCCAATTTAAAAATCTGGAGCTATTCCTAGACGACGCAGGTAGATACCTAATCCTGGTATGCAAAGTGAATAACTCCATATATACATTAGTCAATGTAACCTCTCCAACAAAAAACAACTGACTTTTCTGAGGAAAATTTGGAAGAAAGTATCTACAATGAAACAGGGGGATGTAATAATATGTGGAGATTTCAATGCAGTACCCGATAAAGACTTAGCCCCCATACACACAGTCGGACATTCCGGCAACCAAATCCGTCGGATAAATTCCAACGGATTTAGTCCGGAAGTGGTCCGGAAGTGATGTTGCATACACACGGTCAGACTCTGTTGTCGGAATTTCCGTTTGCCAAGAACGCGGTGACGTAAGCCGCGTACGTCGGCACTAGAAAAGGGAAGTTCAGCACCACGTCCGGCACCCTTTGGGCTCCTTCTGCTGATCTCGTGTTTATCGCATGTTAGTAGAAGTTTGGTGAGAGACGATTCGCACTTTTCAGATTTGTGCTTCAGTTCGTTACTGCTCTTCAGTTTGTGCTTGTCGATGTATATCTAATTATCAGTACTTGTAGTCAGTAAGAATTTGGTGCTCATTGTGGACTATATCTTGGTATAGTACGCTTTGATTTGCATTGCTTATTGCCTGCTTAATTTCCGGCTGGCCAGAGCCAGCAGAGTCGTGGAGAACACTTTTGGAATACCGGCCAGCCGGTTCTGCCTATTTTTGACGCCAATCCACATGGCAGAATATAAACTAAATCACATAGTGCTTACCTGCTGTGTTCTGCACAATTTCTTGAAAAAACATTCCTCAAACTATGTGGTCTCAGTTGGCCCAGATGCAGACTTGCCTGAAAATGACAATCTCACGGCCCTTGAAGCTGCTCGTCCTGGCTTGCCCCCCCAAAGCACCCGCGATGTCAGAACCCAATACATGGAGTACTTTGTGGGTAGGGGGGCCATTGAAATGCCAGACAATATCTGAGAGGCATTTTATTAATACATTTTTCTTTGAAACTACAATAATCTTTGTTTTCATTTACTGCTTGGCTTTCTTTTAGGTGTCTCCGGTATTTTTGCTGTTTTTTTTTGGTCCTTTTTCTACAACAGTGCAAACCCAAGTTCAGAGCAAGATGAGGTGACAGTCTCTTCTTCAGAAAATCGTATTATGTTGTTGGTTTGCTACACACACACCTTGTTTTTGTTGCTAATGTATGTAGTGCATTACTGACAAAAATCTTGCTAATTTTCAGCACCATGGCAGAAATATGTGGGGTCAGGAAAATGGTGTGATTGTGGAAATTTAAACATCACTGTGGGTGTTATTTACTAAAGGCACATCCCCTATGCACTACAAGTGCACTGCAAAAGTGCACCTGAAACTGCACTTGAAGTGCAAAGTGGATTTGCCTTTAGTAAATAACACCCATTGCTACAGAAAATAACAAATTTACTCCAAATACTGCTTTTGCACATTGAAAAAGGAAGCCACACATTGTTGATAATTTCACTTTTTAATCAAAGCACATTCACATGTGCGTTTAGAAAAGAGTTTTACAACAAACCAACATATTTGGTGTATAGAAAACATTATTTTGGGTAACATTTTTATAACTTGGCGTTTTTGTGTAAACAGGCATGTATCAAAGCATAACATACAGAACACAGGAGCTTACAAAGTTCAACTTTGAAAAGTGAAGACAATATCAGACATGACATGTACAAACTGTGCTGATATTGCCTTCATCAGATGGGGTGTCACCCCTGGAAAAGCCAAATTTGGAAGATGCACACACTGATACACATACAAAAGTGGATATTTTCCTCCTGATCCCATGCCTAATGTCAAAATGTGCTATCTCCCATCATGGGGTATCAATGTACATGTTTTGGGGGGTGCAACCCCTTCATCTCAGCCACTTTCCACAAAACAGGTACATTGATCCCCCATGATGGGAGATAGTACATGTTGACACACTGTGTGCATCTTCCAAATTTGGCTTTTGAAAAAATAAAAAACTATGCTAGCTAGTTTGGGGTGTTTCAGACTCTCCCCAAAACATCTTCATTTTCTGTTGAACATCATTGATGTTTTTCTGTATATTTTCTAAATCACGATTGCACCCCATTATCTCCTCAATGAGGATCTGGGCACTTTCACTGGTAAAATGTGATTCTTTTTCCACATCACCTAAAAAAAAAAAAAAAAACATACCATGTATTATAAATATGCAGACATACATTGATTAGCTTACCGGAAGCTGTGGGCTCCAACACTCACCTGTTGTGGTGACAATTTGTCCAACTTCAACAATCTCTCTTTCCTCCTCCTCCTCTGCTTCTGGTGTTGGAATTTCCCCTTCTTTGGGAGGTGTGGGGTCCCTGGTGTCCTCAGACGTCCCGAGTCTGCTCTGCCCTATGAGAATGTAAAAAAGGAATACTTAGCACACAGAGGGCAGAACTAGGAATATGAAACATTGCTTGGAAATGTCGTACAATTGTGTTTTTTGGCCGAGTTCAAAGGTGAGAACTAGGGATGAGCTTCGGGTTTGAGTCGAACTCATGCTCGACTCGAACATAGCCTGTTCGCCTGTTCAGCGAACAGTGAACAATTTGGGCTGTATGCGGCAAATTCGAAAAGCCGAAACACCCTGTACAAGTCTATGGGAGAAATCTAAAGTGCTAATTTTAAAGGCTAATATGCAAGTTACTGTCCTAAAAAGTGTTTGGGGACCTGGGTCCTGCCCCAGGGGACATGGATCAATGCAAAAAAAGTTTTAAAAACGGCCATTTTTTCAGGAGCAGTGATTTTAATAATGATTAAAGTGAAACAATAAAAGTGTAATATTCCTTTAAATTTCATACTTGGGGGGTGTCTATAGTATGCCTGTGAAGGGGCGCATGTTTCCCGTGCTTAGAACTGTCCCTGCACAAAATGTAATTTCGCAAGGAAAAAAAGTCTTTTAAAATCACTTTGAATTGTTGGCTCCTGTAATACAGAGAACACTCAATGAGTATTCTCTGTATTATGGAGCCGACAATTCATTCATTGATAATAATAAAAAAAAGCATGGGGTTCCCCTAAATTCAATTACCAGGCCCTTCAGGTCTGGTATGGATTAAGGGGAACCCTGCGTCAAATAAAAAAAAATTGATGTGGGGGTCCCCCTAAATATCCATACCAGACCCTTCAGGTCTGGTATGGATATTAAGGGCAAACCAACGCCAAATAAAAAAAAAATGACGTAGGGGTCCCCCTAAAAATCCATACCAGACCCTTTATCCGAGCACGCAACCTGGCAGGCCGCAGGAAAAGAGGGGGGGGTGAGAGAGCTGAACTGTACTAGGCCACATGCCCTCAACATTGGGAGGATGTTTTGGGGGTCTGTGACCCCTCAAAGCACCATGACCCCATGTTGATGGGGACAAGGGCCTCATCCCCACAACCCTGGCCGGTGGTTGTGGGGGTCTGTGAGCGGGGGGCTTATCTGTTTGAAATGGTAAGGGGGTACAAAAGTACCCCTACCATTTCACAAAGAAAGTGTAAAAAATGGTTAAATAAGACAAACACACTTTTGAAAAATTCCTTTATTAAAAAAATAAAAAAATAACAAAAAGATTCCAGCGGTGCTAATCCACTCTTGCTATCCAGCGATGGCTTATATGTAACGCAGGTTTCCGTTACATCAGATGGAGGTGGGGTCACCCATACGTCATTGGGGAACCCGTGGCTTCCCTCACCAGCGTCAGAGGGGGCGGGGTAAGGTGACGGGTGGCCCCACCCTCCTAATATAAGAAACATCAGCGCTGGGATCCCTGCAGTGTCTCCTCAGTGGAGACAGATGACGGATGCATGGATTGACTGCGCTGGACTGAAAATCACCGTCGCTGGATCAGATCAGCCATCGCTGGACCCCGGAGAGATGATCATCCGTCGCTGGATAGCAACAGTGGATTATCACCGCTGGAATCTTTTTTTTATTTTTTTATTTTTAATAAAGGAATTTTTCAAAAGTGTGTTTGTCTTATTTAACAATTTTTTACACTTTCTTTGTGAAATGGTAGGGGTACTTTTGTACCCCCTTACCATTTCAAACAGGGGGGGCAGGATCTGTGGGTCCCCTTGTTAAAGGAGGCTTCCAGATTCTGATAAGCCCCCCCGCCCGCAGACCCCCACAACCACCGGCCAGGGTTGTATGGTACAGGGGACATGGTACTTTGAGGGATCACAGACCCCCAAAGCATCCTCCCAATGTTGAGGGCATGTGGCCTGGTATGGTTCAGGAGGGGGGGCGCTCTCTCATCCCCCCCTCTTTTCCTGCGGGCTGCCAGTTTGTGCTCTCTGTATTACGGGAGCCGACAATTCAAAGTGATTTTAAAAGACTTTTTTTCCTTGCGAAATGACACTTTGTGCAGGGACAGTTCTAAGCACGGCAAACATGCGCCCCTTCACAGGCATACTATAGACACCCCCCAGCTATGAAATTTAAAGGAATATTACACTTTTATTGTTTCACTTTAATCATTATTAAAATCACTGCTCCTGAAAAAAATGGCCGTTTTTAAAACGTTTTTTTTGCATTGATCCATGTTCCCGGGGCAGGACCCAGGTCCCCAAACACTTTTTATGACAGTAACTTGCATATTAGCCTTTAAAATTAGCACTTTAGATTTTGAACGTTCGAGTCCCATAGACTTTAATAGGGTTCTAAAGTTCACACAAAGTTTAGGTCTGTTCGCAGGTTCTGGTGCAAAAGCGAACAGGGGGGTGTTCGGCTCATCCTTAGTGAGAACATTATTTTGGACACTTTCTAAAGCTGGACTACTTACCTGCAGTGTGAACAAATGTAGTGAAATATAATTTGGGAAAACATTGTTTTGGGAGTGGGCTGTTTATTACGAACGATTGAACCCATGAACTTGAAAGTGGCCATTTTAAACTGTACAACATTACATCAAAGGACATGGAGCAGTATGCAAGCAATAATAATCATATGAAAACACGACAACTACTTACTTTTTTGAAGAACTTGCTTGATCCTTCTGTACTGATCGTGCTCCCTCAGTTTCAGGTCTGACCAGCGATTTCTCAGTTGATCCTTGGATCGTCATACCCCAAAATTCTTCTGAAGACTCTTCACAACTTTGGTCATGATCTTGGCCTTTCTGATATTTGGGTTTGGGTACGGTCCATACTTCCCATCATAGTCGTTCCTCTTCAATATGTCCACCATCTGCAACATCTCTCCGAAAAACATATTTGAGGCCTTAAATCTTCTCCTCCAGGATCAGGACGTTTCAGGCTCCGGGCTTTCCTTGCCTCCTCCTTGTTAGTGGAACTTTGATTGCGCACCTGCGTTCTCTCCGTCATGTGTTCTCCCCACTGCGCCGAAAGAGAAGGGGCGGGGAATAGTCTAGAAAGAACGTCAGGGGCGGGCGGAGTTTCACGCATGCGCACTGTATATAAAACGCAACACGTGTGTGTCGTACGTTCGATCTGTGAGTAGAGGAAGGAGGAACTGAAACACTGATCGTTCAAACGAAAGTACATTTTTAACTTGGTACATCACTAGCCTATACTGCTTTTAGATTGAGGCCTATATTGGCACAAGATTATAGAGAGTTTAGCCTGACATTATTAGGTTTGGTCTTGTGTTGTGTCTTGCAGACAAGATGGATCCCTTCAAGGAACCTCATTTTCTAGAAATAATCATTGATATGCTCAGGGAGCTGCCCTGCCTGTGGCAAATGAAAAACCCCCTTTCTAAGGACCGAAGAAAGAGGAAGGCAGTGCTGGAGAAAGTGCTTGGTTTGGCTAAGAACATGCTTCCCACAGCAGACACGACCTATGTGATGGCCAAAATTGGTGCCCTGAGGAGTACTTATCTCAGGGAGCACAAGAAGTTCCAGGATTCCCTGAGATCAGGAGATCCAGATGCCATTTATATCCCCAGGATGTTGTACTACGAGAGGTTGCATTTTCTGGCAGACCAGGGGGATCCCAGGTCACTACTCTCCAGTCTTCCTTCAAGGCTTTCTTCACCCCCAGATGAAGCTTCTGATGTCCAACCTGGGCCTTCCAGGCAGCAAGATGTGGAGGGGCCCAGCTTGAGACAGGTATAGCATTGTTGAACATATTTCTTGTCGTACATTTAATGATGTTAACTAGATGTTATTATTGATTAGTAAGTTGTGATTTAACAAAGTGGTTTACATCTCAATAGACAGTAGTCACCAAAGAAAGAAAAATGCTGGGCTCAGAATGATAGTCTATTCTATTTGGTAACATTCAATTTGCAACAGTCATAAGCACAAAATTGTGGGATTGATGACTAAAAAACTAAAACGATGTCCCATTTTCATACACAGGAAGACCTCAGCCGGAGGAGGCTGGGGCAAGTGGCAGCCAGGAGGAGGCTGTGGCAAGTGGCAGCCGGGAGATCCCCCATCGCCCTCCTCTTCCTGTCACAACTATAGGAGCCGAGCCACAGCCTGGAAGGAAGCCTGGCGGGAAGTGCCTAAGGAAGACTAGAGAGTGATGGCCAGGGTTCAGTCTGGTCTAACAGAAGATGCAGACTCTTGTAGAACCACAGCCTGGGGACATAGATGGCATTTGCTCTTCCTGATCTCTTGGATTTCTGGACCAGACTGTTCTCCCTGAGATATGTACTCCTCAGACCACAAATTTTGCATTTTCAAATTAGTTCATGTCTGCCCTGGGGGCCAAAGGCTTCGCCAAATTGACAATTTTCTCCAGCGTTGCCTTCCTGTTTATTTGTTTGACACCTAAATAACGTTTTTTTTTGGTTGAAGAAATACTTGCATATGTGTTTTACTTCAAAAAGGACAGTTTATTTGTGAGTAGGCAGGTACATTTCAAAAATACAAAGTCAAATGAATAACAAGGGGCACCAACACCAAACAAACTCATGTAGATTAAAAAAGAAAACATTAAATTAAAAAGATAATAATGGTGTTGTGGTAAGTTGACACACAAAACACACCAAAAAAAATGCAAAGATGAGCAAACTGGCAAAAAAGGAGATGCTGATTAAAAAAACCAACCACAAAATAAAAAAAAAATAAAAAAGATTGTGTAGATTTGACGAATTAAAAGATTGTATTGCTGAAATGAGTAAAAAGAATAAAGAAATAAGTTTGGGAGAAGTGTGTGTGAATATGAGCATCAAAACAACTTCATTCTTGTAGCATTGTAAAGAAAAAGAGAAGGCGCTGCATGAAAGAATTTTTAACATTGTAGCGTGACGAATGTGCTATATCGATTACAAGCAGTAGTTTTACCTGAGCGAGCGCTTTCGTCTGAGAATTTTATTGTGAGCATGCGTGGCACCTTGTCCGTCGGACTAGGCTACACACGATCGGAACTAACATGATCGGATCATGTTGTCGGAAAATTTTATAGCCAAGCTGTAAAACTTGGTCCGTCGGATATTCCGATGGAAACAGTCTGATGGAGCCCACACAACCCTGGCTCTGAGGAAAGGGGTTCTCCCCAGAAACGCGTCAGCCGTTTACGTTGGGGTATTCATCAATCAATCTATCTGACATCAGATCTGGATGTGTCGATGTTCGGTGCGATGGATCCAATTGTATTGATTATGCCTTTTATCAATCGTTTGTGAGTAGCCATTTTGCTATGTGTTCTGTTTTCAATAAAGCTCTATTTTATGGTAATGCACTAGGTCTGTGCGCCTTCCCTTTTTGTTTTGCTTTTGGCCCAACATGACTACCAGATGCGTTCCTTGAAGGCCCAATCATATAAATATGGCAACAAAGTAGGTAAGCAGCTAGCAAACCAACTAAAAGAAAAAATTGCTAAACAAAAAATCCAGCACATTATGAATCCTAAAACGAAGTTAAAAGTCACAAATCCCAAAGAAATTGCAGACGCATTCAGTGATTATTACGAGGAGTAGGGATGAGCCGAACACCCCCTGGTTCGGTTCGCACCAGAACTTTCGAACGGACCCCAAATTCGTACGAACATTAGAACCCCATTGAAGTCTATGGGTCAATGCAAAAAAAAGTTTTAAAAACGTCCGTTTTGGCGGGAGCACTGATTTTAATGACGATTAAAGTGAAAAAAAAAGTGAAATATTCCTTTAAATATCATGCCTGGGGGGTGTCTATAGTATGCCTGTGAAGTGCCACGTGTTTCCTGTGTTTAGAACAGTCCCTGCACAAAATGAAATTTAACGGAAATAACGTCATTTAAAACTGCTTGCGGTTTTAATGTTATATCTGGTTCCTGCAATATGGTTGAAAATCATTGAGAAAAATGGCATGGGTAGCCCTCCCTGCCCATTACCAGCCCCTTTTGGGTCTAGTACGGATATTAAGGGGAACCCCGTACCCATATTAAAAAAAGGAAATACGTGTGGTCCCCAGGCCCTATATACTCAGAACAGCAGTATACAGGGGGTGCAAACAAGACAGGGACTGTGTAGGTTTGTTGTGTTAAGTAGAATCTGTTTGTAATTTTCAACTGGTACATTTTTAAAGTGTAGCTCCAGTCAAAACATCTATTTTTAAGCTTTTTGGAAAACATAGGGAAGGGTTATCACCCCCGTATAATTTGTTTTGCCGTCATTTTTCATCTCACTTGCTGTTGTCTCCTTCCGTTTGCAAGTAGGAGATGTTTGTAAGTTGGATGCTTGAAAGTAGGGGCCTGCCCTATATGCTCTGCAGAAATGGCGGAACAAGGTGTTGGTTTTGCCACAACATTGTAAGCCCTCAAAGTGACTCTTGGTGGGCGCTGGAGCACCCTGCTGTGAACGATTATATCAAGAATTGTAATTACATGCCATTGTTGAACAGTGGTAGAAAAATTGACCTTTGGTGGTTGTGGTGCTGGTGCTACAACACTATAAGTCCTCACAGTTACTCTGGGTGGGCACAGGAACGGGCCCTCCTGTGAAATATTATATCAAGAATTGTAATTACATGCCGAAAAATGGGGCTGAAAAATTGGGCTGCTGGCACTGGTGCTGGTGGCACGACACTGCAACCTCTCCCATATACTCTAGTTGTAGTGCAGGAATGAGCCCTGCTGCAAAGCATTGCATCAAAAATTTTACTTAAACGCCCCTGTTAAACAGGGGCAGAAAAATTGGGCCTTAGGCACTGGTGCTGGTGCCACGACACTGCGACCTCTCCCATACACTCTAGTTGTAGTGCAGGAATGAGCCCTGCTGCAAAGCATTGTATCAAAAATTGTAATTAAACGCCCCTGTTAAACAGGGGCAGAAAAATTGGGCTGGTGGCATCACCCAGAACTAAAAATGTTCTTCCAACATATCAGCGGAGGAGGAATAGGATAGACAATCAACATAACAGGACAGTCACTCAGCATCAGCATAGGCAGTCTTGAAGGGATGTGATATTTCTAAAAAAATTATTTGGTTACATCAGCTTCAGGTGCTTGGTAGCTGTGGGTGATCCAAGACTGATTCATCTTGATGATGGTCAGTCGATCAACTGAGTCGGTGGACAGGCGCACCCTATGATCGGTAACAAAGCCACCAGCAGCACTGAAAGTGCGTTCTGAAAGAACGCTGGATGCAGGACAGGCCAGTAGCTCAATTGCATACTGTGCAAGCTCTGGCCAGTGATCCATCCTCAAGACCCAGTAAGCCAGAGGATTTTCGGTGGGAAAGGTGTCCAAGTCTGACCTTCCCCCTAGGTATTCCTGCACCATGTAAATCAGACGCTGGCGATGGGTGCTGGAACCGATCATACCTTAGGGCTGCGGACTAAAAAATTGTCTGAAAGCATCGGTCAGACGGCCACCTTCTCCACCGCTCCTTCTGACCGATGCCTCAGCAACACGTTGTCCAGGACCAGGAGTTTGTAACCTCCCAGTCTCTGGGAACGCATTGCACAGACCTTTCTGCAAGGCCTCCTGGAGATGTCTCATCCTCTGCTCCCTCTGCGATGGCAAGATAAGGTCGGCAACCTCACCCTTGTACCGTGGATCAAGGAGAGTGGCCAGCCAGTAATGGTCCATCTCCTTGATCCGAAGAATACGAGGATCCTTCCGCAGGCTTTGCAGGATCAGGGAGGCCATGTAGCGTAGGTTAGCTGAGGCATTCGGTCCGGGGTCCTCTGGGTCACTAAGGACAACCTGATCCGCAGCTAGCTCCTCCCAGCCACGTACAAGTCCACGGGTTTCTTGGGACTGTAAATCATCCCTACAAGACTGCTGCTGCTGCTGATGCTGAGTGCCAGCCTCCACCCTCCATGCTGACACAATCATCCTCCTCCTCCTCCTCCTCATCCTCTTCCTGTGTGATGGGTGGCACAGCAGGAACACTGTCTGGATAAAGGGGGCTTTGAGAGGCAAGGAAGTCCTCCTGTTCCTGCCTCTGTTCTGCCTCAAGTGCCCTGTCCATTATTCCACGCAGCGTATGCTCCAAGAGGTGGACAAGAGGTACAGTGTCACTGATGCATGCACTGTCACTGCTCACCATCCTTGTGGCCTTCTCAAATGGTGAAAGGACAGTGCATGCATCCCTGATCATGCCCCACTGGCGTGGTGAGAAAAAACCAAGCTCCCCTGACCCTGTCCTGGTGCCGTAGTCGCACAGGTACTTATTGATGGCCTTCTGCTGCGTGTGCAGCCGCTGCAGCATGGCCAACGTTGAGTTCCATCTGGTGGGCATGTCACATATAAGGTGGTTCTTGGGCAGGTTCAACTCCTTTTGGAGCTCAGCCAGCCGAGCACTGGCATTAAATGATCGGCGGAAATGCACACAGACTTTCCTGGCCTGCTTCAGGACATCCTGTAAGCCTGGGTACCTGCCCAAGAACCACTGCACCACCAGGTTAAGGACATGAGCTACACAGGGCACATGGGTCAGTTGTCCCTGTCGGAGGGCGGAGAGGAGGTTGGTGCCATTGTCCCAAACCACCATTCCTGGCTTAAGCTGGTGTGGTGTCAACCACCTCTCGGCCTGCCCCTGCAGAGCTGACAAAACATCTGCCCCAGTGTGGCTCCTGTCCCCCAAACAAACCAGCGCAAGCACGGCATGGCATTGTTTTGCCTGCGTACTTGCATAGCCCCTGGAACGCCTACGGAGCACCGCTGGTTCTGAGGACAGAGCACTGGAAGAGGCCATGGAGGAAGAAGAAGAGGAGGGGGTGGAGGAGAGAGGTGTGTCACAACCAATAGTAGCATTTTGGAGGCGTGGTGGCGGAACAACCTCCAACACTACTGCACCTTGTCCTGCATCCTTCCCAGCTGCCAGAAGAGTTACCCAATGGGCCGTGAAAGACAGGCACCTTACCGCTGACCGCCCTGTCCAGCGAGGCAAGGACATTGCCTTCCACATGCCGGTAGAGAGCCGGAATCGCCTTCCGTGAGAAAAAGTGGCGTTTGGGGACCTGCCACTGAGGAACCACACATTGTACAAACTCACGGAAGGGGGCTGAGTCTACCAACTGAAAAGGCAGCAGTTGAAGTGCTAGCAATTTAGCCAAGCTAGCATTCAACCGTTGGGCATGTAGATGGCTGGGAGTGAACTTCTTTCGCCGGTCCAGCAGCTGGGGCAGGGACATTTGACTGCTATAATCGGACGTGGGTGTACTGCTAGCAGAGTGCCCGGAAGCACTTGGCTGTGACACACCTAATTCTACACCTTCATTCCTCTCAGAGTAGGTTTCAGAGAGGACTGAAGGTCTAGTGGGGTTGGAGATCCCAGCTGATGAGGAGCAAGGAGAGGTCCGCTTTGTTCTTTGGTGTGGGTCTTTGAGGTACGCTTGCCAACGAGCTGCATGGCAGGTCAACATATGTCTGGTCAAGCATGTGGTGCCCAAGTGGCTGATGTTTTGGCCACGCGAGATACGCTTGAGACATATGTTGCAAATAGCAGCGGTGCGATCTGATGCACTCGTCTCAAAAAAGGCCCACACCAAAGAACTTTTAGAATAACGTGCAGAGGCAGCGCCCTGCACAGGCGGAGCTCTGCGGTGTGATTAAGTCAGTGTGCTGCCCCTAAGCTGGCCCCCGGAGGGCATCCTGCCTCGTTGGACATGTGCCTCCTCCTCCTCCTCTCTCCTACTAGGCACCCACGTGGAGTCAGTGCCCTCATCATCCCCTCCCTCTTCATCGCTGGAGCAAACCTGGCAGTATGCTGCAGCTTGTGGAACATGACTGCCAGATTGCTGTCCTTCTTGAGCATCCCCTCTCTCTGCATTCACGCTAATGCCTTCCTCTAGCTGAGTATCATCATCAGAGCCTACAAAACACTGGGCATCCTCCTGGAGCATGTACCCAACACTGTGCTCAAAGAGTTCAGGACACTCCTCAGGAGGACGTGGTGGGTCTAGGGAAGGAGTCACTGATGATGACATTGAGAGGAGGGAAGACAATGCGTTGGCAGCTGCTTTGCTAGTACCCTGAGCCTGGGTGAGAGAGGATGAGGAGGATGAAGAGGGCTTGGTCATCCACTCTACCAAGTCGTTGGCATGTTGCGGCTCAACATGTCCAGCTGCCGAAAAGAAGGACAAGCGTGTCCCATGGCCACGTGCTGATGATGACGATGCACCGCGTCCACGACTAGCACTGTTGTCTCTAGACACAGAGCCTGCTTGCGCTCTTTTATTGGCTCGCGCCTGTCTGCCTCTCCTTGCTGGCCTTCCAGACATGGTAATGGCCTGAAGGGAGTTGGGAAAACCAGCAATTGGGTAGTGTATATTGTGCTGGAGGCACACACAACACCCACTAACTCCTGCAGATGGCAGATGGCTCAATTAGAGAAGAGCTATGTAGGTGGATATAACGGTGTATACTGGGTTCAGAGCACGCAGACAGCACGCACAATCTCCTACAACTGACTGCAAGCTCTATTTAAAACAAGCAAGATAGCTAGCTATATAGGTGGATATAGCGGTGTATACTGGGTTCAGAGCACGCAGACAGCACGCACAATCTCCTACAACTGACTGCAAGCTCTATTTAAAATGAGCAAGATAGCTAGCTATATAGATGGATATAGCAGTGTATACTGGGTTCAGAGCACGCAGACAGCACGCACAATCTCCTACAACTGACTGCAAGCTCTATTTAAAATGAGCAAGATAGCTAGCTATATAGATGGATATAGCAGTGTATACTGGGTTCAGAGCATGCAGACAGCACGCACAATCTCCTACAACTGACTGCAAGCTCTATTTAAAACGAGCAAGATAGCTAGCTATATAGGTGGATATAGCGGTGTATACTGGGTTCAGGGCACGCAGACAGCACGCACAATCTCCTACAACTGACTGCAAGCTCTATTTAAAATGAGCAAGATAGCTAGCTATATAGATGGATATAGCAGTGTATACTGGGTTCAGAGCACCCAGACAGCACGCACAATCTCCTACAACTGACTGCAAGCTCTATTTAAAATGAGCAAGATAGCTAGCTATATAGATGGATATAGCAGTGTATACTGGGTTCAGAGCATGCAGACAGCACGCACAATCTCCTACAACTGACTGCAACCTCTATTTAAAACGAGCAAGATAGCTAGCTATATAGGTGGATATAGCGGTGTATACTGGGTTCAGGGCACGCAGACAGCACGCACAATCTCCTACAACTGACTGCAAGCTCTATTAAAAAAGAGAAATATAGCTAGCTATATAGGTGGATATAGTGGTGTATACTGCGGTCAGGGCACGCAGACAACAACCACTACAGAAGAGCAAGAACGAAAAATCGGCCGATAACGATCGGTGTATACTGTGTTGAAGGTACACAGAACACCCACTAACTCCTACAGACGCCAACACACTACACAAGGTCGTCGCGCTGGCGGCCTTATATAGTGCGGGGTGTGTACTACACAGCCTGAGCTATGATTGGCCACAGGCATCCTGCCTGTGGCCAATCATGACTCTCCTCGCTGCCGGCGCTGTGATTGGTCAAGCATGCGGGGTCACAGTGCATGCTTGGCCAATCATGAGCCAGCAATGCACTGCGATGGCTCAGTGCATTGTGGGCCGTGAGCGCCACACGAATTTGGCGCGAACGGCCCACAATGTTCGGAATTTGCCGAACGGGCGAACAGCCGATGTTCGAGTCGAACGTATGTTCGACTCGAACAGGAAGCTCATCCCTAACGAGGAGCTTTACAACATTAATAATGACCCTGACACTTACCAACCCAATGAAGATATCATTACCAATTTTCTAGCCTGTGCGAATTTACCCACAGTAACACAGAATCATAAACATGATTTGAACCAACCATTTACAATACAAGAAATAGAAATGGCAATTAAAAACCTGCCCCACAATAAATCCCCAGGGCCAGATGGGTATTCTTCTGAATACTATCAATTATTTAGTCGCATTTTATCGCCATACCTGCACCGAATATTTGAATAAGCAAGGGAATCGGCAAGATTCCCTCAAGAAATGCTAAGGGCCACTGATAGAGAAATCCCAGAACTTAGGGGATTCCAATAACATAGTGACTGCTGAACCACATTCAAAAAGATGTATTTAATATTCAAGCCTATAGTTTTAGCCATAGGCAGGGGAACAGGCGTATACAGTACACATGGTGAAGTAATTGCTCTCTGAGGCTGGGAGCCTAAAAACATTTATACATTCTAAAGGGGGTGGGGGTACCTTGTCAGCCTCTTTGTAGGCCTAATCAATTTGTTGGTTTTTTACATTGATAAACAGGTGGTCATTTGGCACCTAGACATCACTTCCAAAGTTCTCTGGGAAAATGCCTTTATACATCCTATAACTAAACATTTGTAAAAAGTATCTCTGCTTAATCAGAATACATGTTTTGATAATCATAACTAAATGTTTGATAAATAAATGGCGATTCCATTTACCTGATCAGCCACCATCATCACCCTCCCTAAGTCAGGCAAGGAACCCAACCTTTCACAAAACCGATCTCACTATTAAACATGGATGTGAAACTGTATGCCAAATTTATAGCAAATAGATTAATGAAAATACTACCTAAACGAATCAGTTAGGATCAAGTGGGATTTGTGATGGGCCGCCAAACCACAGATGCCACCAGGAGAATAGTCAATCTTCTCCACTTAATGGAGAGGAAAGGAGAGCCTTCTCTGCTCCTTACATTGGACGCAGAGAAGGCTTTCTATAGGGTACACTGGGGGGGATCTCTGCAAAGTGATAGAAAATTTTGGACTAGTCTGCCCAATGTAAAAAGCAATAATGGCATTATACTCATCCCCCTCAGTATTTGTTTTTACTGAAGGAATGTTCTCTAGAATGTTCTGAATAACAAATGGGACCCGACAGGGGTGACCCCTATCTCCTCTCATTTTTGCACTTGTTATGGAACCTCTAGCAGAAAAAATAAGGTCTGACCTGAATATACAAGGCATTACAACCCATAAACATCAACATAAAATATCATAGTTTGCCGATGATGTCATTTTATCCCTATCTAACCCGTTCCAATCAATACCAGCAGTTCATGACACGTTACAGTTGTTTAGCAAAGTTTCCTTCTACAAATAAATGCCACCAAATCCAATATACTAGGTATAGCTGTGGAAGCAAACACAGAAGTTACCTTGAAAAAGAGCCTCCCATACCCATGGACAAATTACTCTATCACCTATCTAGGTATAAAACTAACATTTCCCCTCTCGAGATTATACAACACTAACTACCTTCCACTTATCAACTCATTTCAACAAGAACTCTCTAGACTTCAAAGACATTACCTATCTTGGTCAGGATGCCTGGTGGCGTATAAAATGTTACTTCTGCCAAAATTGATTTACTACTATTGAGCCTTACTATACCTATACCCGCATCTTTCTTTACGACAATGCAGAAGCAACTATCGAAGTTTGTATGGGCGAGAAGTAGAGCCAGGTATTCTCCCATCATACAGCAGAGACATAAATCTGTGGGGGGCATGGACATACTGGTGTTAAAGGACTACTATTTAGTAGTGGTCGTAAATCAACTCAAAAGTTGGTTCCAGAAACCCCCCATTAAACCATGGTGCCAAATAGAACACATGTTGATGCACAACAAATCCCCACTTTCTATATTAATGGCCACTAATTTACCCAAAACAAGTCATTTACTAAATCACCCTACTATTCAAGCTGCAATCCAGGCCTGGAATGCTCTAAACCCTAAAGGAATTGGAAAACACTGCACCACTAGGATTCCCATTCCTCTCAAATCTCTTTGGTGGACGAATCCCAATCTAAGATTGAATTCATGGATTAAGAATGGTATTAAGGACTTGACAGATATAGTTGGGGAAAATAAAATACTACCCTTCACAGCTATACAACGTAAGTACCAAATTACACAAACTGAATTTCTCACCTACACACAGATAGCTTCCTATTACCAAAAAAACGAAATTACTCATGTACCGATCATGGAAAAAGCATGGACCTTTATCCAGTCTTGCAACCAGAAATTGAAAGGCATATCATTAATTTACAAAGCACTAAACTCTAAGGCCGCGTACACACGGGCGGACTGTCCGCCCAACTAGGTTCGTCAAACAGTTTGACAAACAGTCCGTTCAAAATTAGCATGAACGGACTTGACCACACACGACGAACGAACAGTCCGCTGAAAACTTGCGCAATGACGTGAACGGCACGTACGACGGGACGAGAAATTCGACGTCCAATACACTGCAATGCAACCTTCGCCGTGTAAATTCTTTCTGAGCATGCGCGAGACTTAGTTTGTCGAACAAGCCTACACACCAGCGGACTGTCCGCTCAAACCAAGTTTCAGCGGACAGTCTTACGGAAATTCCGAAAAACTTTGTTCGTCAGACTGTCCGCTGAAACTGTCCGCTGAAGCCCACGAGCGGACTGTCCCGCTGAAACACTGTTCAGCGGACAAAGTTGGGCGAACAGTGCGCCCGTGTGTACGCGGCCTAAGGACATATTCACCAAGTACACTCAATTATTAAAATGGAAAAAAGAGTTGGGGAAAGAGCTCTCGGAACTCCAATTGAAGAATGCAATTAAACGCAACCTCCAATTCTCAAGATGTTCAAACTATGAGGAGCTGGCCCAGAAATTTATACAAAGGTGGTACTTCACTCCATACATAATTGCAAAATTTTCAAAAGATGTGACAAACCTATGTTGGAGAGGTTGTGGACAGGTGAGAACCCTAACACACATGATATGGTCCTGTGTTTGTCTTCATAACTTCTGGACAGAAATATTCAAACTAATCTCAAAGGTGACAGGTACCCACATTAAACCGAATATTGAACAAACTATTCTAAACATAAATATCTCAAATATTCCTAAGGCTATTAGGTCCATAACGACCAACATATTACTAGCAGCATGTTCTGCAATTATGTACATATGGAAATCCTCCGATATTCCCAAAGAAAAGCCGCGTACACATGGGCGGACTGTCTGGCCAACTAAGTCCGTCAGACAATCCGACAGACAGTCCGTCCTACTTTCGAATGAACGGACTTGACCACACACGATGAACAAACAGTCCGCTGAAAGCTTGCGCGATAACGTACGGCACGTACGACAGGACTAGAAATAGGAAGTCCAAGACACAGCAAAGCACCCTTTAGGCTCCTTCTGCTGACTTTGCGTTAGTAGAAGTTTGGTTAGAGACGATTCGCGCTTTTCAGACTTCAGCTTAATTTGTCCGTTTACTGCGGCGCAGTCTACCTGTGAGGTTTGTATCTGTCTTTCGGTACGCGTGGATCAGTTGGTACCTGTTGTTAGGCGCTTCTGGTCCGCTCGTTTCTGGGTTTCAGGTCGTTCTTCATAGGTCTGGCTGTTCTTCAGTGCGTTCAGTTGAGCTTGTTTGTCCAGCCGACCGTTTCAAAGCCATGGAGAGTGGACGTACTCGGGAACGAGTTCGTGCTATATTGGGGCTTGGTGTTGGGGTTAATACTTTGACCCGAGCCCAGTCTGTGAACAGGGTGAGGAGGAGTTCATGGACAAAGAATTGGTTGCGCCAGCGTGACCAATTCTCGCATATGCCTTTACTCCGTGAGATCCGTGAGAATAATCCTGATGATTTCAGGAATTATCTCAGGATGACGGACCCCGTTTTTCACCGTCTGCTGGCTTTGCTGACCCCTTATATCAGCAGGCAGGATACCTGCATGCGGCAAGCCATCACTCCGGAGCAGAGGCTCGTCGCCACGTTGCGCTACTTGGCGACAGGGAGAAGCCTTCAGGACCTCAAGTTCTCGACAGGCATCTCCCCCCAGGCTCTGGGGATCATTATTCCAGAGACCTGTTCTGCCATTATTCGGGTCCTGCAGAAGGAATATATGAAGGTAAGTTTGTTCTTTTAATATTGCATTATATGCATTGTATGTTTGTATTAATTTCATCATGACTTTTAATATCCATGACAGGAATATGATGTGAATGTCCCCTTTATATGAATGCATGCATTTATTTATTTTTTTGTGTCATTTTTTTGAGCTTTTTACCTTTTTGTGTCCCACGTGCATATTTGCTTTCACTAACGTCCCCAGCATGCAATCCTGGGCCCCTATACACCCACAGCCGAGACTGTTTTTCTCTATAATTCATATTGTCAGCTCCATTGTACTATTTTACTGCCCCCACCCTTTGTATACTCTTTGTATACACCCTTTGTGTGTATGTGTGTGTGTGTGTATATATATACACACACACACGGAGGAGGAGTCTTTAGGCAGACCGAGTTCTGCCACCGTCTCATCACTGGTGGCCTGGACTTGCCACCAGATGCCGAGAATGTGGAGGGTCTACCGTTTGTGTTTATTGCTGATGAAGCGTTCGGTCTGAGTGACCATCTGATGAAACCCTTCCCCCAAAGGACCCTCACCCCGGAGAGGAGTGTTTTTAATTACCGGCTGGCCAGAGCAAGAAGGGTTGTGGAGAATGCCTTTGGTATTATGACCAGCCGGTTCCGTCTGTTTATGACAGCAATCAACTTAGCAGAGTATAAACTGAACTATGTAATTCTTTGCTGCTGCATTTTGCACAATTTTCTGCGCAAACTTTCAGGAAACCAGTACCTGCAACCAATTGGGCCTGAGGCCGGACTAATATTACCTGAACTCACAGGGCTGGATCATGCCCATCCTGTCTTAGCCCCCCAAACAGCACGTGAGGTGCGTCACCGGTATGTCAGCTATTTTAATGGTAGGGGGGCTATTCCAATGCCAGCTGACCAATACAAATTTATTTTTCTGGAAATATGTATTTTCTGTTCAAATTTTTAAGTTTGGTTCTTGTTTGCTTTTCACGGTGCTTGTCTCCTACATTCTCCTAATTCAGGGATATGCAATTGGCCAACCTCCAGCTGGTGCAAAACTACAAGTCAATCATGCCTCTGGGTCTCATGCTTGTGGCTGTCAGTCTTGCTATGCTTCATGGGACTTGTAGTTCTGCAACAGCTGGATTTCCACTAATTGCATATTCCTGTCCTAGTGCATTTGTATTGCAAAGTGGTTTTTGCCAATAGTAAATAAGGCCCTTTGTGACAGAAAACACAAAATTACTTCCCAAACTGGTATTGAGTATTGAAAGAAGTAGACACACACACACACACACATCTTTTTTTTTTTAATTTTTAATAGTGCACATTCCAACCAGTGCCTCTTTTTTAGATATTTTTCTTTTTGTTTTGTTTATTTTTTGTAATTTTTTTTTTTGGAAACATAAATATATAGATATATCTATATATATATAAAATAAAATTATAAAAAAAATACATAAAATCTAATTTTGAACTATTTACAGAAAACAAGGGGTAAAGCCAAATTTTGAAGATGCACACCAAAAATTGGTAATGTCAACATGTGCTATGTACCATCATGAGTGATCAATGGACGTGTTTGGTGGGTGCAATCCCTTCCTCTCACATACTAGAATGAGGAAGGGTTTGCAAACACCAAATGCGTACATTGCGATCCTCTGATGGCACATAGCACATGTTGACACACCGTGTGCATCTTCAAAATTTGGCCTCTAAAAACAATGTTCTAAAAACATTAAAAACTTTTTGACAAGGAAATTAAGAACATGATCTTTCGTTTTAGGGAAAAGGGGCTTAGATTCTCCCTAAAACATCGATCATGTTCTTCATTTCCTGCCTCATAGTGTCCAGTTGTCTCTGCATTTCATCGATCTTGCCATTCCAGGCCATGATCTGACCAATGAGTCTCTGGGCACTATCAGTGGTAAATGGCTCCGCTTGTCCTTCCACAACCAGATCATCACCTAAAAACATGTGTAGATAAAAAATTGGTTAAAATATACAGCCATTAATTATTTTCCTTAAGCTGGGTTGTCAGACACTCACTTTGTGGGGTGCGTATCTCCACCACCTCTTCCTCCTCCACATCTAGCCCTGGGCTGGGCTGATCCAGCTCGGACAATGGGCTGGGCTGCTCCCTCACGGACACTGGGCTGGGCAGCTCCATCACAGACACTGGGCTTGGGCTAACTACCCAATCAGGCTGGTGAGGTCGGGGGGTCCTGGGCTGCTCCGCCTCTTGTCTGAGTCTTTGTTCCCCTATGAGAATGAAAAAAAAGAAAAAAAAAAGGTATACTTTTAAGCATAGTGATATTTGATTTCAGAAATTGGAATCTGAAACATTGGTTTGAAGTGGTGTACAATTATTAGCTGGTTATTACAAGATCCTAGTTTAATACATCATTAAAATTACATTTTTTTAGTTAGGCTGTGTTCAGACTGCTGCGATGTGCGAACGCTGCAAATCTACTGTGGTTTCATGCATCGCATGCCTCCCGGAGGTAGTTCACACTGCCCTATGTGACCTGCTGGGAGTATCAGTGTAAAGTTTTATTGACACCTCCAAATTATTTCTCATATCACAGTGCAATCTTTAAACTCGGACAGGAATTGGACCACATGGTGTGAATACCCATGTGATCCGATTCGGCTGTGGACTAAAAAAAGGGCCATGTACAAGTTTGGGCCGGATGCGATGCGAATTCAGCCATACTATATGTATGGCTGAAATCGCATCACACAGAGATCACATGTGATTTGCAAAGCAGTGCGGTGCAAATCACATTCAATCTCGTACATTGCAGCAATGTGAACCTAGCCTTTAACCAAACTGTGATACTTTATATCTTTTGTCCAAGTTTCACAGACGGACACACTCGAATCATCCCCTGGAGTACCTGTGTGTGATTATGTCAAAAAATGTTCTATGATGTCCCAAACTACACTAAATGATTCCCAGTCCAGATGTTGAACCAGCATTTTATCTATCTATCTATCTATCTATCTATCTATCTATCTATCTATCTATCTATCTATCTATCTATCTATCTATCTATCTATCTATCTATCTATCTATCTATCTCATTTTTCTATGGAGACTACATTACACTGAATAAATTTATGAAACTTTATTAAAAATGTATATCCTAAACTGAGTGTGACAATTCAGTTTATCATGAACAATACAAAAAAATTAATAACTAATTAAAATCTAATCCAACACCAGATAAACTTACACCATATACAAATTCATGCTATTTACGTCCACATATACGAACAAGCATATTCGCTCATTACATGAACTATTAAATACACGAACGATCAAATTCGCCAGATTTACAAATATATTATACCTATACGAACGATTATGTCCGACAGTCACGATAAACGCGGAGTTTACTCACTTTTTTTCAGGGCTCCCTGGATTTGATGTCGGACCATCGTTTCCGGAGCTGATCCTTGCCTCTTCGGACCCCAAATTTGCTTTGCAAAGTTTCGAGAACTAGATCCATGATGCCGTTTTTGCGGATATTGGGTTTGGGATACGGGCCATTTTCCCCATCGTAATCCTCCCTTCTCAATATATCCACCATCTCCACCATCTCTTCAAAGGCCATGTTTGTGGCCTTATACCTCTTCCTTGCTCCGGAAGCATGGGGTTGAGGGCTTTCCTCCGCGCTGCTCACTGAAATTCCGTCCGCCATTTTCACCTATCAATCTCCCACAGCGGAACGAGGGTAAAAGGGGCGGGGAAATACGGTCACACGGAACGTCAGGGGCGGGCAACGTGGGTGACGCAGGCGGAGCTTGAACGCATGCGCTGTATATAAAGCGTTACCGCGAGGCCGTACGTTTGTCCGAACGGAAGCAGCGAGTGCTACACGCGACGGTAAGATGGTTATCTTTTTATTTTATTTTAATTTTAAGCCTGCGTTAGGAATGTATATAGTGAGATTTTACCTTGTTGATGGTTAATTGATTTTTATGTGGGTTGGTGGTTGAGTGGGGTTGGTGTTTTGTGTGGTAGTGTGGGGGTGGGTGTATGGGGGGGTAGTGTGTGTGTGTGTGTTGGGGGTGGGGGTGGGTGTATGGGGGGGTAGTGTGTGTGTGGGGGGTAGTGTGTGTGCGTGTGGGGGGTAGTGTGTGTGGGGGGGTAGTGTGTGGGGGTAGTGTGTGTGTGTGTGGGGGGTAGTGTTTGTGTGGGGGTAGTGTGTATGTGTGGGGGGGGTAGTGTGTGGGGGTAGTGTGTGTGTGTGGGGGGGTAGTGTGTGTGTGTGTGGGGGGGTAGTGTGTGTGTGGGGGGGGTAGTGTGTGAGGGTAGTGTGTGTGTGTGGGGGGGGGGGTAGTGTGTGTGTGTGTGGGGGGTAGTGTGTGTGTGGGGGGGTAGTGTGTGGGGGTAGTGTGGGTGTGTGGGGGGGTAGTGTGTGTGTGGGGGGGTAGCGTGTGTGGTAGTGTGTGTGTGGGTGTAGTGTGGGTCTCGCCTACATTGTCACAATATAAATAGTGTGCATTTGGTCTGACATTAGTATTTTTTTTTGTTTTGTTTTTTGTTTTTTTGTTGTTTTTCAGAAATCAAAATGCAAAAGTATACTCCAGACCCCTTTAAGGAGGAGGCCTTCCTCTCCACATTTCTAGATATATTAGAGTCGCACAGGAGCCTGTGGGATTCCAAGCACCCACAATATTCCAGCCGTCCTGGCCGGAGGAAGACACTGGGGACAATTTTGACGTTTGTGAAAACCCGACTCCCCCAGGCAGACATTAAGTTTGTGAGCTCCAAAATTCAGAACCTGCATAACGTGTATAGGCAGGAGCGCAAAAAGGTCCTAGACTCCCAAACATCAGGAGCAGCAGCAGATCAGATCTATGTACCTAAGCTGTGGTATTACGACAGGCTGCGTTTTCTGGATGACACGTCAGAAGCCAGGCAGTCACTTTCCACTCTTCCGTCTACCCTTCCCTCCACCCTTCCCTCCACCTCAGGTGAGCCATCCCTGGAAGATCCAGACCCTTCCTTGCTGGACGAAGTTGATGCGCCCAGCTGGAGCCAGGTATATTTTAGTTTCTAAAGTTAGGATTGCTCAAATATTAATGATGTAAAGTTCAATGTTTGAATTGCTTCCAAATCTAGGATTTCATCACAAATTAAATTAGATATAAGGATACAGTAGTTTCCACAAATGTGGCTCAAATCTTGGTGAACTGATGGAAAAATGATGGTGTCAAAATATTGCCTTTTGTATTTCAAGACAAATGTATTTGCAAGTGAGAACTGTAAAATTGTTAGTGATTGATGATTTCAAAATATAGACATATTTTATTTATTGATTTCTTTGTTTTTTACACAGGATGAGCTCACCCAGGAGGAGGCCGGGACCAGTGGTATGGAGGAGGAAACCGGGACCAGCCACACACAGGAGCTAGCTGGGCCCAGCAGGAGTCGGACCGAAAGTCAGGTCCCTCCCCTCCGCCTAGCCAGCAAAAGGCCCAGGAGGATGACGCAGACAGAGGAGGAGTCATTGGCACTTATACACCAAGCCACCCAAGTGCTGAGCAAACCCCCCAATCCTGAGGAGGCCTACGGTACATATTTGGCAAGCAAGTTGCTAGAAATGGAGAAGGCACAGCGCAACTTGTGCGAAGCCATTTTTTTTTATGCGATTCAACGGGGTCTGAAGGGTGAGCTAACACCGACCACCAGACTGTATAACACAGACCCTACTGCTCCTCCTCCTCCTCCTCCTACCACAAGTCCACCACCAGAGGCACAGCCTCCAGCGAAGCGTGGAGGGAAGGCTAGACGGAAGAGTCGGAAGTGACTGCCTGGCTTCAGTCTGCTCTGAAAGAAGACGCAAGCTGTTGTAGTACCACAGTCTGGGGACATAGATCTCATCTACTGCTGTTCCTGGTCTGTGGGATTCTAGGACCATGTTGTGCTCCCTATTTACATGTTACACAGGTTCTGAATTTTGGTGGCCACTCACTTGATGTGTGCCTGGGGGACAAAAGGCTTCACAAACTTCAAAATTGTCTCCAGTGTTGCCTCCCTCTTGATTTAGTTTTGTTCTGACGAAAAATAAATATTTATTATTTCCAAAAATATTGTATGTTTTTTTTGTTGTTATTTTGGCTTAAAAAAACAGAGTTTATTTGTGAGTAGGCAGGTACATGTCAAAAGACTCTGGGGGTTATTTACAAAACACACGTTCATGTTAATATAAATATGCTAACTTCAAGTGCAATTTTTAAAGCACTGCAAGTGCACTTGGAAGTGCAGTCGCTGTAAACTTGAGGCTTAACATTTGAAATGAGGGGAAGCTCTGCTGATTTTGAACATTCAATCATGTGTAAGCTAAAATGCTGGTTTGGGTATCTATCTATCTATCTATCTATCTATCTATCTATCTATCTATCTATCTATCTATCTCTCTCTACTTACATAGTCCTGCTTGGCTAAAAAAAACGCAAGTCCATCTTGTTTCAACCCCCCCCCCCCCCCACAAAAAAAAAAAAAAAAAAATAATAAATAATTTTAAACTGACAATAGTAGTTCCAAAAATATATAGTAATAGATAAATTCTATAAATTTTTTAATATATATATATATATATATATATATATATATATATATATATATATATATATATATATATATATATATTTTTTTTTTTTATATTTTTCTAAAATTGGAATATTAATCATAGGATGAGGATGAATAAAAACATTTGGGATAACTCTGTGTGAATATAAGCAGCAAAGCTACTTCACTTTTTTTGCATTATGAAAAAGAAAAGAATGGGCTATATTAAAAAAACACAAAATTAGCAGCATGACGAATATGCTAGCTTCAATACGAACACTAGTTTTACAAGACCGAGCGCTTCCGCCCTGTAAATCCTTTCTGGGCATGCGCCATACTTAGTCCGTCCAACTTGCCTACTCACGAGCGGACTGTCCGCTGAAACCAAAGTTGGACGGACAATATTACGGAAATTCCGAAAGACTTAGTCCGCCAGACTGTCCGCTGAAAAAGTCCGCTGAAGCCCACACACGAGCGGACTGTCCGCTGAAATGTGTTTCAGCGGACTAAGTTGGACAGACAGTCCGCCCGTGTGTACGCGGCCTAAGAGATATAATATCCAAACTAAACACAATAGCTGAATACAAAATAATACTGGCAAACAGAGATGGTAATACCTCTAAATTTGAAACCAATTGGTCCAAGTGGAGATCAGTTTCCCTTACCTGTTAATTGCCTAGTTGTCTATAAACAACATCTTTGTTTCTTTTCTTTCTTTCCTTTATTTGACTTAATATTAAGTGTAATTGCCCCATGATGCTGCTTTTTACGTGTTGATAACAGGAGGGGAGCTGGGCCGGGGGATTCGCCCCCTTACCAGACACAGCATGATCCCACCGGAGTGTCTGGGGGTGGGTTTTCCCGACCAGTGGCTCCCCCAAATCAAACCCATATTGTCGTAAGGAGAAGGGATACATTCCTCTTTAGGGGCAAAGCTTGACATTCTTTCCCTATTAATAATTAGAGGGGAGTGGATGGAACTTAATATGTGAAAGCAAAAAGGTGATTTATGCTGTTTCACTTCAATGGAACTGTTTTGTGTATTTATGCTGTACCATTTTCTCGCTTCTCTTTAATAAAAAATAAGTTGAAATAAAAAGGGCATAAAATGGAATAGCCAGCTCTTCCCTGGAGATTTGATTGTTGTATAGCCACTTGAATGCTTGTGGCATACTGATGGTTCAGAGGATAAATCACCCGAAGATGGCATTCAGGAGAATATGGAAGTCACTCCACTCTAGTGTACAGAAACCAATTATCTTTCAGGTATTATTGTCAAAGCTTAACTGAACAACCTGAAGTTAGATGATGATTGGCTACTATGCACAGCTGCACCAGATTCTGAGTGTTCCAGTTTTAGTAAATCTCCTCCATAATGTCTCTGCCCTTGCTGGGCCATGTTTCTATATTAAGTGGACCCTTCTACTGACTGTGTGGTCCAACAACATGAAAACATTACCTTTCACACATGGGCATCCGCAGGTAGGGGCAAGTGCCCCCCCCCCCCTGGAATCAGGGATCAGATCTTAAATTCAACACAGTTCCATCGCTATCGGGGTGCTGGCAGGCCACACCCATGTGCAGCCCGCCAGTGGGGTGACACCATCAAGGTTCTGTCAAGCACCCCTATCAGTGTAGTGTGACTGCGGGCTCTTTTCCCTGCTCAGTCCTGCAGAGAACTCGGCGACACTGTGACAGCAGAAAGGCGAGCTGCGGGCTATCACCAGGTTCCTCGCCCAGCTTCTTGGCCGCTCCATTCCTTCCCTATTGGCCATAACTAAGGGCCAATCAAAGGAGACTAGGAGAAGAGAGCATCATGGGACATGTAGTCTCAAAGATTGGTGGCCCCATTTTCCACAGGGAGGAGGCTACAGCTCGATCAAGAGAGAGATTGAGTGGCTGCAGCCTAGAAAAAAGCTGTTGGAATTGAACAAGAAGTAATGTTATATATCTAAAGTTCTACACATCTGTTTGTACAACCAAACTCAGCCATATTGATATTTGCAGTCCCACATGTTTAAAAGGTATAGAGGAATGTGGCACCAAACAGAATCTGCATAGCAAAGGAGTTATCTTCAGCCCATCTGGTGTGCACGAAGCTTCAAAGAGATTGATGACGAAGACGGCCCAGGGCACATCGACTGCAATACTGTCCACAGAAACCAAGTATGGCAGGACAGTCAGTAATATAAGGAGGGCTGTCATGTGAACACTGATTGATCCAAAGCAAATGGGACTGGCAGTAGGATGCGGTTTGGATGGTGTGTGTTTATCAAAAAGGGATTCATCAAAGAGAGCTGTCTCTCTGTTTGCTGCAAGAGCCTGCCATGTGGTGATTCGGCCTACTCTGGGTGACGGCTCCGGCCTAAACCTCATGGTGAAGGCCCTCTCCTGGTCTGAGCCTAGCCGATGCAGCAAAGCCTCACGGAGGACCGTATGATAAGTATCTTTCATATTCTTGTATTATATGTTCTGATTGTAAGCTTTGTGATATTGTAATGTTTTTTAAATACTTTATGTTAGCTTTCCTAATTTCTTGGGAAATAAATAAGATAGTGTTTTACTAGCAGCAATGTGTGTGCTTTCATAAGTAACTTTATATCAGTGTGCCTAGTAGGGTTGTATGAACTAGATAACTATAGGAAGAGACAAGGTAATAATAGTTTGTAGAGCACAGAATGTCCTTCAAATGGCACCCCAGATAGCATGTGGCAATCCTAAAAGCTGCATAGAACTTACAGGACAGAAGTGCTCAGATACAAGGCAGCTGATAATGCCACAATAAGTGTGGTGAGTCTTTACTATGGATAGGCAAAAATTGAATTGTTTTGAATGATATCAGGTAAAAGTGGTAACGAATTAAGAATATTGAATGCTAGAAGAGCGATTTTTTTTTTTTGTGAGTTGTAAGAGCTAACGATAATTGAGTTTGGTTTAGTGCTCAATGCAGTGTTGGTACGTTAGTTCAAATAGAAGTGTGTATTGTGTGGATTGTATGGTTGTGAAATAGAACTTGTGTATACATATGTTAAAAAGTATGCCTCTGCCAATTATCATTCATGTGCAGATGAAACTCTTGAAAGCCAGTATAAGGTTCTATTATCTCAGTGTCAGCAGCATAATAGCAGATTATCGGGCAAACAGCTAAAAAAAGTTAAGAAAGAAAAGTTGGCTAATGAAATTGCAGTTTTGCTCAGAATTAAAGTTATATCTGAGCAAATGGGGGGGGGGGGGGAGTGGGAAGTAGAGAGGAGGCATCTGGGTGAGGACATAGCGAAAGTCAGTGAAAACCTTCTAAAGATTGCAACAGCCTCCAGTGATGAGATGGATGAATTGCGGGCAAAAGCAGGAGATTTGTCAGAGAGAAACAGTGAGCTACAAGAACAGCTCCACAGTTACAGCATGGACTGTGATATGAAGAGCAAACTTTTAGAGTCATTGCGAATGAAGTTGTCAGAGATGGAAGAGTTGGTTATGTCTTTAGAAAGAGAATTAGCAAATGTACGCTCCCAGCTTCTTACTACAGAGAAAGTTATGGTATCGCTCAATGAGCACAAAGGAACATGCCAATTGGCCGATATCTGCACAATCAATGAGGAGAAGGGCCGTGATGAAACACAGTCTGCTATGGCACCTATAGCTTCAAGGCAGAATGAGAGTTTGATTACAATCCAAGAGAGACTTACTTTGTGCCAGATTTTGGGTGAATTTAATGCCCTGGAATCACCAATGAGTCTGTCCAATAAATTTGAAACTCTAGTAGTTAAATTCCATTTGAGTAATGAGGATGCATGCTCTCTTCTGAAAGCATGGCTACCAGGACCTTGTTATCGAGTTATCGGCACAAGTTAATGATAACGTAGCAGATGCAGAGGTGCGGAGGAAAGAGTTGCAGCCTATTGTGGACAGTCGTGATAATAGTATGAGTGATTTGCAATGAATGAAATTTAGGAGAGAAGATGACCCAATTTTGTTCTGCAGTGAGTATCTTGCATTGTATATGAAAGTGTCCAACTGTCCTGACTTATTGGAGGACGATGCAAGTTTCATATACTCAATGGCCAATAAGTGTTATGTAAGCTATCCCACTAGAATGTCTCTGAGGAATGCTAGATCCTACCAAAATTTTGTCAATATCCTCCGAGACTTCTGTCAAGAGTCCAGGGAAAGGGAGTATGGATCAAAGGCAGATGTATCCGTAATAAGCAGAGGTACAGGAAGGCAGAGAAAGTTCAGACATTGTAAATGGAATAGGCATAGACATAGATTTCATAAAGCCCTTAAAATTGATAGCATGGAACAGGAAACCCCAGAAGTACAGGTACCTACAATGAAAACCCCCACCCAGGACAGGGACAGCGTAACTCAAAGGTCTGATATGAAAGATAGCAGCCAGGACAGATTACACAGTTCTGAAGGAGAGAGAAGAAACGACAGTTCACACCCTAAGCACAGCCAGCAACAAGACTGGATGAACATTCCAATATTTGCCCCCTGGGTTAATCTACCATTCTGGCTTGTATGTAGTTGGACGCAAATTGCATTGCCATTTTTTCTGAGTAATATGGCAACTATATTGCATTAATGGGAAAGGCTTTGGGGACTTAAAAAGTCAATTGTCATGATAATTGTGTGTAATCACTGTCTTTGTGTTCCTTTTCCAGAGACCATGGAAGAAGTTAAACGGCTTTAGATACTAACATTTGCGTTTGTTTGCAGGTCTGTTAAAGTGAGAACAACAGTGGGAAAATATAGCAGAACAGGGGTTAGGTTATTGTAAATGCATAATCGATTATCACATGGTACCATGAGCTCATTAATTAGTAATTGTTTGCAAACAATGAAAAATAAATAGTACTGGTATAAGAGTTATAAATGAAGCTACAATGTTGTGATGAGATACATATGCTTTGTTTTGCTTTTGTTGTTTTGTTTTTCCCATTAACTAATTGTATTTCAGATCGGAATGAGCACTCTTCTCAGGAGAAAAGTCCATGGATGTTGATAACTAAAAGTTGAGTGTTTGTCATTGTTTTATGGTGGTTGTCTTGTCATGTTGTTTGTGTGATAATGGCCAGATTATAATTTTTATTTTTTTTCCCTAAACATTTTTTTGATATTGGTTTAGTCGTCTATTTTTGTTTTTATTTTTGTTCAGGTGGAAAAATTTGTATGTTTAGTCCACCTGAAGGGGGGGTAATTGACGATACCCTCAGTTAAGCAGCTGGAAACCATTATAAGCCGCTGGAGCCTTGTGTTTTTTTTCTTTCATTCAGGTGAAAAAAAGAGTTCCAAAAGTTTTAGGCTTTTTCCACCTGAAAGGGGGTGGTGCATACATCGTAGAGATACAGAAATGCATTGTCTTTTTAGCTTGTTAAATTGAGAATTTTTGAGAGGCAACACTGACCTTCAGTTTTAAACATTTTTGATCATACCATGGGGATCCATTTTAGAGTGGGTTCAGCCTAAAGAGGTCATGGTTGTTTGGATAGTTTGGTCAGAGTTGCAGAAGCCAGGAATACTAAAGTCCTGGGTTCCAAGGAAGGAACTATAAGTAAACATGGTAAGCGAGCAGATATTGTGGATAAGAATTTGATACTGCTCTTGTTTTTCACTTCCAGAATCCTGGTGGAGCGAGAATTGGAGAGGCTTCTGGAACATGGATGACAGATGATCATCTGGTTGGCAGTTTGTCTGTGCCACACCACACCACAAATTTGTTTTGATACATCAGGAGAGAAGAAAAAAAAACTGAAAGATTCAGATTAATACCTGTTTTTTCTTATGGACAATTTGGTGCTAATGCTGAATCTGAAAGACTGTGCCTAGCAAGAGAACTTGTGAAATATTTTTACCGAAGTCCCTCCTGATGAATGCAAACATGTTATTAATGGTTGGAGGTTGGGGAAGAATTATGACACATCCAATCCATCAAAACATGAAAATGTAAAATATGTGTTTTTTTGTTGGAAGGAGGAATTGAAAGAAGAAAGGTTTTAATGTATGACATGTATTGATGTAACGGAGTTAATATGGTGCAGGTACCCAGGAGGCAGGCTGGCACTTTTGCATAATAAGGTAGCTGTGGGCCAGACTAAAGGGTGCCAGGTGACACATTAATGGGGTGAAAACTTCCTCGTAGGGGTGGTGTCTCAATCCTAGCGGTCCTAGAGAGAAGCTTTTGGTTACTGGACATGTGGGACACCAGAACTAGACATGGGGAAGATACCCCTGGTTGGTGTCTCACCTGAGAGGTTGAAACCTGCACAGATAATGCCAGTGAATATACACAGGAGCATGCTCTGTTAAAATAAAGGGAACAAACGCTGGCTACCAGGGTACCACATCCCTTCACCACAAGGCGCTGCAACATCTCACGGTGGTTGATAAAAACACTATAAATCACCCTATGTGTGCTGAGTATACACTGAATCAAGTGCGGTCATTGTACCAGTGACTTACTCCCAGAGATGTGCGAACACAAAATGAGGTCCATGCAGGATGCTTATTTCTGAGGAGTAACCCGAAAGAGGAGGGATGTATTCAGCACTATATTGGGGGGGAATAATAGCTGGGATGGGTGTTGTTAATGGAGTGGACATCGGCCTCCTGAGGAACAAACTCACAGCCATATCTTCAGAGAAGGTGCGTGACTTGTTACCCAGAGAGATTGGTGGCGTCCTTGATAACATTCAACAAAGTCACAGAAACACCCAGGTTAGAGTGGCTCCGGATTTTGTCAACCATGTTGAGAGGTTGGTAGAGAGTGTGATGGTACAGGACAGAAACCTGTCATTGGCTCTGGCGTGCACTCTGTGGCAGGTGGAAGTATCAGCCAACATCAAGCTGATTGTACCGTCTCTGTATGAGGGGCAGTGGCCTGATGAGTTAGCATCACCGCTCAGTAAGATTTTGCCAAAACACGTTGCTTACACTAATCCAAAGTAGTGGTCGAATGCCTGTATGGGCTGTACTAATTTGGATTGTGAAAGGTGTTATGCTGTATGTGGTCCCATATACATAAGTGCAGACTCGGTCTGTATGTTGGGTGGCATCAATGGGCTTACTGACTGGGGATTCTATCTTGTTGCATTTGAGGCTATATCACATATGTGATCAGAGATGATGGAAGCTGGAGGCAGGTTGATATTTCCCTCTGTCGGAAGCATGACCATGATGTCCTTTGTATGCCAGTTCAATACATGGGGATGAACATGTAATGTTGGGAAGTTATTTCTCTCTGTGTTCTGGATGGAGAGATCATTGCTGGGAAGGAGGCACCCGGGTATTATTCAGGACATAGGCAAGTTTGTTTCTTTGTCCTAAAGGATGCCGGTGTAGTGTTAGTCATGGGACTAGAGGGTTCCTTGAACCTAACCAAAAATAGAGGTGCATGGCATACCCTGGGCGTGATCTCTGAAATCCAGGCACAGGGGTGGAATTGTGTGGGTTGAGTTATTGTTGTAAATTTATAGGTGTAGTTAAACTCAATATTTATCTAGAAGGGTCTCCCATTTCTCTATGCAAGTTGAGGGACGATTTGACGGTAAGGTCTCTGTGTACAAGTTAGAGACTTTGCAGTCAAGTCAGAGCCCTGCAATACCATTGTGAGCAAGCCTGCCTAATCCCGACCTGTATTTACAGTAACGGGTTATAGGAGGTTGGGAGTGGGGTGCGTAATACATATATATGTATATATTATGGTAATAAGTTGATTTATTTTTGTGGTAGAGTGTGACCTATGGGTATTGTAGGCTAGTAATATGGGCAAGAAAGGCCCTCCTCAAGACTCGGTATTTGATAGCTGGTTGATATGTTACTCTGAACGTATGATGGTGAATGGTGAGTGAATGGGCATCCCTTGCCTGTACTGCATCCTGTCCTGAAGATACCGGAAAGGAGAAGATACCAAAGATACAGAAGGGTGACAGGGAAGCTGTCACTGAAGAAGGATGGTGGTATGTCACGTAGTAGCAAAGTGGCATGTGTTGGGAAGCACAACACGGTAAGACCATTATGGACTGTTCCATGGCAGATGTCTCTGGAGCACACATTGAAAACCACCACACGTTACACAAGCTAAGGACTGTGCCACAGGCACTGATTCGGAAGCACATGTTGAAAACCACCACACATTACACAAGCTAGGGACTGTGCCACAGGTACTGGTTCGGAAGCACATGTTTGGGAACCACACACGTTAAGACAGTTATGGACTGTTCAATAGGAGCCGTATCTGTAGAAGGGTGGTATGCGCCTTTTAGGCGCAAAGCGGAGTATGTTGGAATTGAATAAGAAGTAATGTTATATATCTAAAGTTCCACACATCTGTTTGTACAACCAAACTCAGCCATATTGATATTTGCAGTCCCACATGTTTAAAAGGTATAGAGGAATGTGGCACCAAACAGAATCTGCATAGCAAAGGAGTTATCTTCAGCCCACCTGGTGTGCACGAAGCTTCAAAGAGATTGATGACGAAGACGGCCCAGGGCACATCGACTGCAATACTGTCCACAGAAGCCAAGTATGGCAGGACAGTCAGTAATATAAGGAGGGCTGTCATGTGAACACTGATTGGTCCAAAGCAAATGGGACTGGCAGTAGGATGCGGTTTGGATGGTGTGTGTTTATCAAAAAGGGATTCATCAAAGAGAGCTGTCTCTCTGTTTGCTGCAAGAGCCTGCCATGTGGTGATTCGGCCTACTCTGGGTGATGACTCCGGCCTAAACCTCATGGTGAAGGCCCTCTCCTGGTCTGAGCCTAGCCGATGCAGCAAAGCCTCACGGAGGACTGTATGATAAGTATCTTTCATATTCTTGTATTATATGTTCTGATTGTAAGATTTGTGATATTGTAATGTCTTTTTAATACTTTATGTTAGCTTTCCTAATTTCTAGGGAAATAAATGAGATAGTGTTTTACTAGCAGCAATGTGTGTGTTTTCATAAGTAACTTTATATCAGTGTGCCTAGTAGGGTTGTATGAACTAGATAACTATGGGAAGAGACAAGGTAATAATAGTTTGTAGAGCACAGAATGTCCTTCAAAAGCTGAGGGAGAAAGCGCTACAGGAAAAAGAACGAGGAGTGTACTGGGCAGAAGCCAGAGAGAGAGAGACACGCTGCCCAGCGCCACCAGAGAGAGAGCTACACTGCCCTGTGCCACCAGAGAGAGCCACTCTGCCCAGCACAGCCAGAGAGAGAAAGACTGAGCCACTGCCAGGGTACAGACATGCTACATTACTGACCGGAGGGATCTCTGCTGTAGTTTCACTGGGTCTGGTAAGAGGGCCTGTTTGCCATTATCCATTACTTATCCTAGGGATTGTACTACATCTGCGGTCTCTGACCATGATAATATGACATTGTCGAAAAATGGTGGCGCATGGGTGACCCTAAAATGATGCCCCCCCCAAAAAAAATTCTGCGGACACCCATGCTTTCACATGATTGTGAAGGACAGTAATGACCTTACAGGTGAAAAAGTATCAGCTGGGTACCTGCCACTGGGAACAGCACAGGCTGCAAATTCCAAAAAGAGGGAAGATTTTACCAGCCGGAAGGGCAGCAATTGTAAAATTGACAATTTTGTCAAACTGGTATTGAGATGATGGGCATGGAGGTGGCTGTGTTCCGGTAGCTGGGGCACAGAAAGCTGCTTGCTGAGTACCAAAGTAAGAAGTTACAGGGTTGAGTTGACAGAATCAAAGCATTGTTGCAGCCTACACTTCCTCCTACCCTCTAGTCCACTGAAAGTGTCATAAGGTGAGCCTCTGACACCCTTTAAATACTGTCATCCCCATTTCTTGAGAATGCTTATAAGGAATATTGTATACTGTGAGGAGAGGTGAAAAGGGAGGAGCTAGAAAGAGTAAGAGTGCAGCCCCCTTGCTGTCAAACACTAGCATGCCGACGACTAGCATTCATGTGTTCCTTCCAATGAATGGTATGGTAAATACTCATATGGCTCTTCAAACATATGACACTAAAATGTCCAATACTATTACCACACTTGTAATGCTCATGACAGATAGTGAACATTACTAAGATGTGGTCTGTAGCACATGTGATGAAAAATATTCACACAGCTGAGCAGGACTGGAGGATAACCATGGCCCGCATCAGTGGAGCTCTAGCTTCTGGCAGAATAGGGTAGCTGCTCAATTCACTTGCCTGCAAGCTGCCCCTGGATGACAACCTACCTTACTGATGTTGTGCATTTCCTTCACTTTCCTCCTTCCTTATATCTGGTGCCCAAGTATAATTTTAGACCTCATCTTCCCCATCATTGCTGGAGCCAACTCAGCTGTAAACTGAAACTGGTGGAACATCTGTGCCAACTGGTTTGCCCTGCCTTGTGTCTTCTCTACTTATGCTCTCATTGATTGCTTCCTCGACCTCATATGCAATTAATTACTGAGCATCCACTTGTAGCAGGTGGCTGGTCCTTTGTTCGACAAAGTCAGACAACTCCTCTTCTCCAGCTTGCAAGACTATAGCAGGAGTAGTTGTGTATGAGGAGAAAGAACAGGGCCATTCTGCAGTTGAATTTGACCTCATGCTACTTTGGACCTAGGAAACAGTGGAGGATGATGAAGGTTTAGTTAGCCATTTCACCATCAACTCTCCACACTCTGGCTGTATAGCACTTACACTTACACTGCCAAAAATTAAAAAGGAACATGGGCCCTGCCTTATGATGCGGCACCCAAACCATTGATTTGACTTGTGGATACAGATGCTGCACACACCCTTATAGCTGCATGGGAACACCTTTGCCACTTCTTTTAGGCCTGCCAGACATGATGGTAATGTGGGGGTACTTTTACAATGTGTTAAAGCGTTACTAAAGCAACAACAGTAAAATCAATCTGTATTCACAGTAAAGCATGCTTGTGATACTCACTGTGGAACCTAAGGGGTTAATCCTACACATTGTGTAAAAAGGCTGTTTGATCCTGACTTTGCTGATCCTCCCCTTCTTCCAGTCTCCAATCCATCGCCTGACAGCACAGAGCCTTGGGTGTGAATTGCTAGAGAGTTTTTTTTACTTGAGAGTGTGCATGTGATTGGCACAGTGTTAATTAGCACTGTCTAGACAGAGGGCCAGGGGTCCTGCAGCCTCAAAGGATGGTCAGAGGCGAATGAAAACTCCTCCTATAAGCTTTTACCAGTCACTGATAGAAGTACTGCTCATGAAGTACTGCTCTTATACTGCTGATGACAAAAGGTATTTAGCAGTTTATATTTACAAAAATAATAAAATTTCCATGTTCTATGTTTTGTGGGAGACAGGATATAGTGAATACAGGGACCTGGGTTAGTAACACTTTAAAAGCAAGAGATGTATGAGGGATTTGATGCTTTGGTGCAAAAAACATTGTGGTGCTTTAGAGAACTAAACTACACGGCAATAGTTTTTGGTGCTCTACTGCAAACAAAAGGCAGCTTTTGTGGTGCCTCCAACCAAGTTCAAGTGTCTGCCGCTGACCTCATAAAAATTCAAAATCCTAGCAAAATGAAAAACAAATGAAAGGGACCAAAAATAAATATATTAGCAAAAAAAAAAACATCAATCCTTAAACACTGGCAAAATAAACCCTTATTTCTTATGAACTAAATGAGAAAAAATAGTGTAGCGCTGTGTGTTTGCATGTAATAATCAAAAGTCTATGGACATTTCTATGGCTTAGTATTTGGCGTCATCTAGCGGCCAAATACTGGTACTGAACTTCCATTTTTATTGCTTTGAAGAAAGCAAAAAAGACATATACAGGAAGGGACTGCTGTTTTGATCAGAAGGTTGACCCTTTTACCCAGGAGGCTTGATGACCTACCCATGAACGCTTTCCCTAGCAGTGCATGCTGGGTAGGACAAAAAAGGAACCAGAGAGGCCATTTTAGGTCTCTTGGGATTGCATGGCCTGCCTGTGAGGATCTGTGTGGAAGCCCTCCCGGAAACAGGGCTCACAGCCATTGCAGAGCACAACCTTGCTTGTTTGTGCGAGTGACCTGATGGTGCCAGAGAGACAGTGACTGGATTGGAGAGATCCAGAGATACTTGTTTGAGCATCGGAGGATGGGGCTCACCCAGGGGAGCGGAATGGATTGACGGGGCCAGCTGATGGAGAAGCAAGCTGCAGTCACCGGACCAGAGATACTATATGGAGCTCCGGTCCAGTTGGTGAGTGGGTTACGGCCCACAGTTTGTTAACTTTCACACGCAGTTAGACTCATACACAGGCCTCACTGGTATTCATAGTTCCATGAAGGAGGACCAGAGCAACTGACACTGAGCAGGCTTGAGGCCTCCCTACTCTGACATCCCAAGCCTTGTAGTATAAGTACTGAAGTTATACCAGGAGCACCTTTACCTCAACTTAACTTATTTTAACCTGTGGATTACAAATCACAAGGAGTTACTTTAGCTAGCGAAGACAAGAAGACCAAAGACCAAGTACAGATCTCACGCATAGCTTAAAAAGTAGGGGGAGCTCCCGGGTGTATATATATATATATATATATATATATATATATATATATATATATATATTGTTTGAAATTGTTTATATTGAAATCCATTGGGCTGTCGTCATATGTTGGGATGACAGCACAATTACTGTAATCACCTCTTTGAATATTTTCGCAGTAAAATACACTGTTGTTTAAGTATCCAGTTGGGTGGCGTACTGTTTTCTCCCAGCAGTTGGAGCCAGTGGATCCTGAGGTTACACTACAGGTACCTTGCATTGTATTATATTGTATTGTATTGTATTGCACCACAGCTGTGTCAAGGGGACTGGGCAAAGTTAGTGGGGTGTTGTTACCAGAGTGCAGGCCCAAATCAAATCAGCCGCTCCTTCAGGGGTCAGTGCTACAGTAGTACAAATAAAAAAAATAGAAAATTAACAAAATATCCCCAAACAAAAAAAGGGAAATTGCAGCCACACAGCAACATAAGTTGTCAATGACAGAGAAAAAAAAAAGTAGTCCTAAAAAGGTGTGAATCAGAATGGGCATACACTCCACTCTGCCTAGCCCAACAAACTGCAATTCACCACAAAGAATCGAATTATAAAAAAGAATTACAAAGTGTAAAAATATACAACAACAATAAATATAATACTGCTTGTAGTCAGAATCTTCACTTGGAAATATGATACCCTTACCAAAGCCTGAGGTGTGCCTTGGCCTAGCTGGACAGTATATCTAAAAAGAGGGCATACCAAGAATGTATGAATAAGAAAAATGTACGAGGTTTAAGTATGTATGAAGGTTTGGGGGAAACGGGTGGGTGGGAACCCTGAATGCGAGGCCAACACTGGATCAGACAGGGGAGGAAAGACTCCTCCTACAAATACAGGCTGGCCTCCTCTTCTTACTGGTAGTCAGAGTGTGCCTTGGCCTAGATGGTCAGTATGCTTGATAAGAGGGCAAAAAGACATGAATTTAGGTGTGATAAGAAAGCTTGATGAAGGGTAGGTGAAGATGAAGGGTAGGTAACAATCCATCTAGTAGAGTAGCGTGCTCCTGAATGGCTACAGTATATGTATCGGGTATGTATCTGCTGTGACATGAGGAAAACCACCGTCTCATAACTTAATGATAATAATGGACCCCCAATTGAAACCTGCAAAGCTGCTCAGAACCCAAATAAATGTACAGTGAATGAATGGATTAAGCCTAATGCCCGAGAAAACCCAGACATGAGAAAGAACTGCTTGTAATGAGAGGATATTTCTCTCTTCCTGCAATACTGTCAGCTGTCCCTCCCTACTGGTAAAGCAACAATGTTACAGTGTGTGGACAGAGATTTGGTCAAAAACCATCAATGGCCAAACTCTGATCAGGGGACATGATCAGAGGTCAGATTCAGGTTTTTGGACAATGATGGCTTTTTGTCAAGCATTATGGGATGTTAGTTTGGGCAGTTCCTGTCAAATGTCCTAAAAGTTTGTACTTGATCAGAACCATCAGAACCAAGAATTCGTGATCTTTTAGTACAGATTACCTTTAAATAGGGTTGTCTTTATGTATTACTTTGACTTGGCCAGATACAGCAAGATGTATAGGTTTACATATGTTTCTTTACAACTTAATTAACATGATTTGCTATAGAATAATAGCATATTTTTTATTGAAAAGAAAATCATTATTAACTTGCATTAAGATGTCTTTTAAAATGCAAATTGAATCATGTAAACAATTCTTACATCATCATTATGGTAAGTAAGTTATGAACACATTTGTTCTCTGTGTCATTTGGAATTAATTATGCATAGCTGCCAGATTTATCTTTTTCAGAAGCCTGATAACTATTCTTTTAAGTATCAATTGCAAGCTAATTAATATGCATTGTTTTGAATAGATTATTCAATCTAAATTGGATATTTATGAAACAGCAATAGTAATAGGGATTTTTCTTTTTACTTCTTTCAGGAAACAGCCACTGAAAACACCAGAGGGAGCTTTAGGAATGGTTTATTGACATATTTAGGGTCTGCAGAATACAATATTGTAAGATGCTGAATTTGGTGTATATATCCATAACCCATTCAGATACATTTTATTTTGGTGCAGACACGGTCTATGTGAGTACAATCCATTTTTGCTCCTAAGCCTCCAAATGGAAGCCATTAATCATTCATCCTTTCAACTTCGAAAACCTTTCAGTGCAGACCCCAGAGTTCAAATTGCTGATGGCTGTTAAATCTAGTGAAAAAAGTAAAACAGCGTTTACCAACTTGTTACGCTTTTGCTTTTTGTTTTGTAAGATGTAATAATAAAGATGGTGAACTGCAATGCCCTTAGTTTCTAACATAAATCTGGATTTGTATCTGGCTTCTATAGTATCAGAAAATTACAAAAGCAAGATTTTTTCTGTTAGGTACATGTTCAATACTTGTATCAGAAAACCATTTATTACTGACTACAGACTACCTACTGAGCAATCAAAGTTAGTTACAAAGTTACATAGTTAGTCAGGTTGAAAAAGGGTACACATCTTTCTAGTTTAATCAATGAAACAAAAAAAACAAAAAAAAAACACTATTGGGTTAATTTACTAAAACTGGAGAGCGCAAAATCTGGTGCAACTGTGCATGGTTCTGAATCAGCCTCTAACTTCAGTCTGTTTAATTAACCACTTAAGGACCAGGCCTCTTTTTCAGATTTGGTGTTTATATGTTTTAAACAGTTTTTTTTACTAGAAAATTACTTAGAACCCCCAAACATTTTATATTGTTTTTTTTTCTAACACCCTATAGAATAAAATGGCGGTCATTGAAATACTTTTCTTCACATCGTATTTGCGCAGCGGTCTTACAAGCGCACATTTTTTGGAAAAAATTAACTTTTTTGAATAAAAAAATAAGACAACAGTAAAATTAGTCCAATTTTTTTTTTATATTGTGAAAGATAATAGTATGCCGAGTAAATTGATACCCAACATGCCACGCCTGCTCATGGAATGGCGTCAAACATTTAGCCTCAAAAATCTCCATAAGCGACATTTAAAAAATTCTACAGGTTGCATTTTTTGCGTTACAGAGGAGGTCTAGGGCTAGAATTATTGCTCTCGCTCTACCAATCGCGGCGATACCTCACATGTGTGGTTTGACCACCGTTTTCATATGCGGGTGCTACTCACGTATGCGCTCGCTTCTGTGCGCAAGCTCGTCGTGACGGGGTGTTTTTAAAAACCTTTTTTTTATTATCATTTATTTTAATTGATTTTATTTATTTTTACACTGTTTTAAAAAAAAAAATGTAAACATCCCTTGTAATAGAAAAAAGCATAACAGGGCCTCTTAAATATGAGATCTGGGGTCAAAAAGTCCTCAGATCTCATATTTGGACAAAAAAAAAAAAAAAAATACATTTAAAAAAAATATACCTTTAAGAGGTATGGGCGGAAGTGACATTTTGTTGTCGCTTCCGCCCTCCTAGGGTATAGAGACGAGTGGGGGCCATCTTAGCCTCACTCGTCTCCATACCCAGCTAGGAAAAGGACCCGATCGCCTCCGCCGCTACCGGCGGCTCCGATAAGCGGCGGAAGGTGCGGGAGGGCGGCGGGAGGGGGTGGCACCTCTCCCGCCACCAATAGCAGTGATCTCGTGGCGAATCCGCTGCGCAGACCACCGTTATCGTACAGACGACCGGCGCCTGAAGAGATGGATATCTCGGTTGTGGCAGCAGCTGCTGCCGTTACCGAGATATCCCTCTTCAAAAATAGGACGTACATCGGCGTGCGCTGGTCGTTAAGTGGTTAAAGTGGGCCCTCAGTAATTTTTTCGCCTTTTCATATATTAAATCCTCTGCCCTTGTTATTTTAACTTTGGATAGTAAAAAATTTTTTCTGGCAGTAAATACCTTATACAGCCCACTTCCTGTTTTTTGTCTGGTCATTAGCCTAGGCTTATGACATCATGCACAGCGCTCTCTCTCACGCTTGTGAGAGTTTGCCAGGAAGGAAGGGGGTGAGTTATAAGAGGGTCAATGAGAGCTGCAGAGCTGGAGGTGTGCCCCCGTGTGTCTGTGTAAATCCATGAAGTGAACAGGCAGAAGCTTCAGCTGACCACGTTTAAAATGGTTGCAGCCAGACTTAGTAGAGAGAGATTTCTGCAGCATATTTGGCAAGTACAGAATCACAGTATATATAAAATGGTATGCAAAGTGGTTGGATGGAAGCCTACGAATATCAAAGATGTTTTTTATTAGAAATTATGTGAGTAGGCTTCTCAATCACTGACTACCCCCCTCCCCCCCCTGTTGTACTTCCCCATATAATAATACAATAATGCGTTCATAGTTCTATTCCCCAAGTGCATAACTTTACATTTATCAACATTAAATCTAATTTTCCTAACAGTTGCCCAATTAAACAGTGCATTGTAAGTTGGAGACATCCTATAAGGACGTTACTCCACTATGTTGCTTGGTGTCATCTGCCAACAGAAAAAAATGGCACTTTTAATCCCAAATTCTACATAATTTATAGTTAGCTTAAACGTAAAGGTCCTAATACTGACCCTTGGTGTTCACCACTAATAACCTTGGGCCATTCAGAGTATCAGTCTTTCTGAATACGGACTTTTAGTTAGTTTTCTATCTGTTTACAGACATAATTTTCCAAGTTTATAGACTTTAACTTACATATCAGCTGTGTGTGGGATGCCCAATTTTTTTTTTCAAAATCCAAGCATACTATAACTACCTTCTATCTCCTTTGTCTAAGATTTTGCTTACTTCCTCTTAAAAATAAACCATATTTGTTTTACAACTTTGTTCTTTTGTGACTTCATTCTGGCTATTGCTTTTTTTTTTAGCTTGTGTGTGTGTGTTTGTGTGTGTTTTAATCAAACTCTCAAGTATCCTGATTATAGAGGTTCAACTAACAGATCTATAATTACTTGGAAGAGACTTTGATCTCTTTTTATTTGTTTACAAATGTTTTTATTTATCAAAGTAAAAAAAAAAAAAAACATTAACCAGTTCCCGACCTACGCACGATGATGTATGTTGGCAATCGCACGGGCAGGCAAACTGGCGTAGAGGTACGTCCAGTTATATTTGCCTCCCCGCCATCACGTGCTTGCCGCCGGCGGCATGCGCACGTGCCTGTCGGGACCCCCGTGAGTCCGGACTCAATCGCCACTGGGATACCCGTGATCATCTCACGGGGAAGGAGAACGAAGAGATGCCATTGTAAACCGCATCTCCCCGTTCTGCCTAGCAACAAGTGACAGTGATCTCTGCTTCCTGTAATTGGAGCAGAGATCAGTATTCACTAACACACAACCTAGCCCCTCACAGTTAGTAGCACACCCCTAGGACACACTTAACCCCTACACTGCCACCCCCTGGTTAACCCCTTCACTGCCATTACTAGTAAAAAAAAATATTAATAAAAATGCCATAAAACTATCCCTATTTTGTAAACGCTATAAATTTTGCGCAAACCAATCAACAATTTGTTTTACCAAAAATATGTAGAAGAATACGTATCGGCCTAAACTGAGGAAAACAAATGATTTTTTTATATATTTTTGGGGATATTTATTATAGCAAAACTGTTGCTCTTCTTTTGTTTATAGCGCACAAAATAAAAAACGCAGGGGTGATCAAATACCACTAAAAGAAAGCTCTATTTGTTGGTAAAAAAGGTCGTCAATTTTGTTTGGGAGTCACGTCGCACGACCGCGCAATTGTCAGTTAAATCGATGCAGTGCCAAATCACAAAAAGTGGTCTGGTCATTGGCCTGCAATATGGTCCAATCTGAAAGTGGTTATACAGTCATGTGACAGTATTCATCATAAAATTGACATCAAAAGCATATCATCATTAACAGAAATCCGAATAATTTTGAATCATACAGAAAAGGAAGTATGTATAAGGTCCACCTAAAGGTATTGTTCAGTTAAAATATAACAACATTGATTGGCATTTAGTCTTGCATTAGCAACATATGTATATGGGCTTTCCAAGTTCCCCATCTAAGTTCTAATAGGTGCATTTAATCTTGTAGGGTATACAAAATCCTCTACATGGGGGAGCATGCGCGGATGCCTAGGAGGACGGTAATGCCGGCTTAGAGCTCGGCTCCTGTGACAAATGCGCCGGAGGACTAAAGGTCACAGAAGTCCCTAATTCTACACAAAATAAGAGAAAAACCTATTACTAAGACTCAGGCACATATAAGTATGGTTTTAAAGGGTACAAAAGCTAAATTTAAAAATGGAACAAGCAAAGAGAAATTACCTCAGCCGTCTTCCAAGATGGCTGTGGCAGTCTCCTCACAGCCTCATTCTTCACAGCTGGCTAAACCTTCTAAATCCAATATAAACACCACAGAAAATACTGAGGACTCTAACTCTGAATGTGGTGCTCCGGTATTAGAATCAGAGTTTCAATCTGTCATATTTAAAAAATGTGAGCATATTTTACAGAAGGCTTTGAAACAGACATCAGATCATATTACTGACAAACTGACAAGAGAAATTAGAGAGCTGGGTCAGAGAACATCTGAATTAGAGATACAAGTAGATGATATTGAAAGTCAAACTCAGCACTACATTTCTGAATTTAATAGTCTCAAAGAAGAGTCATATTTCAGTCACGTTTAGAGGACCAGGAGAATAGAGACAGAAGAGCCAACTTGAGGATCAGGGGAATTCCAGAGACTGTCATGGTTGTGAATGCCACTATGATTGATTTATTTTAGGAATTGCACCCTGGTATCCCTGTGGAGAGATTAGAAATGCACAGAGTGCATAGAGCGTTAGCGCCACATAAACCTAACGGCCCTCCCAGGGACATAATTGCCAAAATATATTTTCGTACAAAAGAACAATTGTTGGCAGCAGCGAGAGAAAAGGGTTCCCTAATGTTCCAAGGACAAGTATACCAACTCTTCTCAGATTTATCTCCTACTACAGTGGCTAAAAGGCGAGCTCTTAAACCACAGCTACAAATACTTCAACAGCACCAGATCACTTATCATTGGGGGCTTCCTTTCTCCCTCAAATTCACACATCTGGAAACCAGATATGTATGTCGCTCTTCAGAGGACTTACAGTCAGCCTTGGTCGAATTAGCTCTTGTAGATCAAACCACAATTAAAGACCAATCCCGCAGAAGATCAGCCTCCAGGTCCCCTCAACAAAACACTGCAACCAGCTCTCAGTCATCTACTCCTTCTCGCCATAATCAGCATAAACGTGGTCGATTTGAACATCAGCCTCCTAATACTGAAGACTCTATGGACTGAGTTTAAAATAAATATATTTTTTTCTCCTCTTTGATACATTTCCTCTTTTTCAGAACTGCAGGATTCCACTTTTTCTGAAACAACTTAATTTTTAAGTTACTAATTTTTGCAACTTTATGGCCCTTTGGCTTACAATTCTTTGCTGGCCCTCTTCTATATAAAACTTTTTTTTTTACTGCTTATTTACTTAAATTTCCCTCCCACCCCTTTTTTTTTTGTTGTCTCCCTCTCTCATATCAGTCAAAGATACTTATGTGGTCATTTCCTGAGGTTATGGTCTTGATAGTTTCCCCCCCCCCCTTCTTTTTTTTTCTGGATAATATATATAAAGTTATTATTATGATAGTATAGATGCTTTTTGTATAGTTCCTGTGGTTCTCCGGTGTGGTTCGTCACTTTAGGAACTACTTGCTGCCCTTTCGCCATCCTCAGACCCTTTCTTTTATTATGTGAGACTCTGATGATGGCTGTGGAGCCCCTGTGAGTCTTTTGTTCACTCCCAGGAGTTGCTCTCATACCCTAGTGATTTCTTATTGCATTAACTCACAGTTTTTTCATATTAGGGTTATTCTTCCAAGCTATGTTCTTCTTTATTCTATTCTTTCTTCTCTTCTTTCTTCTCTCGAGATGGTGACCTGTATTCTAAGTTCAAGTCATTGTTCTTATTATGAGCTAGTTTACTTAGACTTTTAATGGCCCCCATAAATATTTTATTTCTTAATGTACAAGGATTTAATATCCCACACAAACGAACAAAAGCAATGAGATCTTTCGCGGCCAAGAAGGCACATATAATCTGTTTGCAGGAAACCCATTTTATTGACAAAGCTGCCTCTAAATTTCTTTCCTCCTCATACCCGCAATTTTTTACCGCTTCTACCACGGTTAAACAATGCGGAACTCTTATTGGATTTCACCGTTCCATGCCATTCACCCTCTTAACACAACTAAATGATCCCCAAGGTAGATATCTACTCATTACTGGATATATAGCAGATATAGCTATTACAATAGTTTCATATTATGCTCCAAATAAAAAAACAGAATCTTTTTTTATCCCATCTTTTTCAAGTGGTTGAGACACATAAATTTGGTACTGTAGTCCTATGTGGTGACTCGAATACGATAGTATTTCCTTTTCTAGATAAGTCTCCCCCAGCCCCTATCACTAGCTCTAATAAGCTTAATCTTCAACATTTACTTGCCAAACATAATCTGGTTGATACATGGAGTGAAACCAATCCGACTAGTAGACGTTTTACATATTACTCCTACCCACATAAATCTTTCTCCCGTATTGATCATATTCTGGTCCCTTCTAGTATGCTACCTGAAATTCTATCATCTAATATTATCCCGTTCACATGGTCCGACCATTGTGCCGTATTCACAACTATTGCTTCTATAATACCCAGATCACATGATACCACCTGGTGCATAAACGACTCTACATTAGCTAACCCTCTACATCGACAGACGATAGAAAAATTGATTAATGACTATCTTTCATTTAATGATACTGGTGGCACTTCCAACTTGACATTATGGGAAGCCCATAAAACTGTTGTTCGGGGCAAGTTGATACAACTAGCTGCAAAGCTTAAAAAAGAACGTAAACTCATGTTTACAAAGCTGGAAGCTAACTTCACTTCCTGTCATGATACGTTTCAATCTTCCCCAAATGCCATTAATAATGCTAAATTAGATAAAGCCTGTTTAGATTTATATCTATTTTTAACGGATCCGGCAGATAAACTCCTCCGTAAACGCCAACATACACAATACCTCAAAGCTAATAAACCAGACTCCCTTATGGCCAGAAGTTTAAGATCAATAAATCAAATCAGATCCTCCATAAGATTGAAAACGTCCCGTGATTCATATACCAGTAATTCAGTCAAAATTTTAGAGGTGTTTCATTCCAAATTAGCTAAAATTGACTCCCCTGCTACTGATTTCAATCAGGCCAGGGCGGACAGGCTATTTTCTAAGATTAATCTCCCTACTCTTGATATTGAACAAAGAGAGAGACTAGAATGCCCTATTACTACTAATGAAGTTCAGACTGCTATAAAGGGACTAAAATTACATAAAAGGCCTGGCCCCGACGGCTACTTGGCATCGTATTATAAAAACTTTGAGTCTTAACCAGAGCCCTCAACTCCCTTCTGTCGGGTCATTTATTTCAGCCTGAGTCATTATCTTCTATTATAGTTATGTTACCTAAACCACGATCAGATTTAACTATCTCTTCTAATTATCGTCCCATTTCTCTCCTTAACTTAGACATTAAAAGATTAGCTAAGGTCCTTGCGTCTCGCTTGAATAATTTTATAGGTCACCTAATTCATCAAGACCAAACGGGTTTTATACCCAAGAGACAGGCAGGAGACAATATTAGAAGAACACTATTACTTATTCAAGCCGCTAAAAACAGACGTATCCCAACTTGCCTTCTATCTTTGGATATCAGTAAGGCTTTTGACTCAGTCATCTGGCCTTATATGCAATTTACTCTAAAAAAAATTGGGTTTTGGTAATCATTTCTTGACTTGGATCTCTTCCCTCTATAACAATCCCAAGGCGTATATTAAATATGCAGGTTATAAATCAGCAAAAATAGACATCAGAAGAGGCACAAGACAGGGTTGTCCCTTATCCCCACAACTTTTTGCCCTACTTATGGAACCTTTGGCACAATTAATTAGATCCAACCCAGATATCAAAGGTATTGAACTAGGTGGGTATCACCATAAACTGTGTCTTTATGCGGATGGCATACTTATTTATCTATCTCATCCCCCCATTTCTGCCCCAATTCTTATGCGAATATTGGATACCTTTTCACATATTTCCGGTCTCTTTGTAAATCCCACCAAATCAAATGTATTGAATATTTCTATAAAACACTCTGACCTATTACAGGCTCAATCATCTCTACCTTTCAATTGGGTTGATCGCCAATTACCATATTTAGGTGTACACCTTACATCCTCACTTTCTGATCTTTTTGCAGCTAATTATTTACCCCTGCTGAAGCAAGTTACAGGCTTATTAAAGCAATGGTCCGCACTACCACTATCATGGATGGGTCAGATTAACGCAATAAAAATGTCAATACTGCCTAAGTTTTTATATTTATATAGGGTACTTCCCATTTTCATACCTTCATATTTTTTACGACTCACACAGCGTAGAATTATGTCTTTAATTGGAAGAATATTAAACCCCGTATACCTAAATCCACTTTATATCTTAAAAAAAAAAAAAAAAAAATTTTTAAATAAATAACAGTTTTGAATATATTGATCTTTACTTTTAATTTTTGCCTAAAAAGTCCAAACAGAACCAACACTTTTCTTTGAGGTCTCTTGTGTGAAGGTTTTTCTTTTTTTCCCCCCCTCCCCCTTTCCCTAAAAATATTTTTTCGAAGTTACGATTAGGACGTGGCATTTGGTTGTTTGTTTAGTGTATCCACAGACACCACCCTGTGATAGATACACAGCCCTATTTAACACTTTATATCTTAGTAAAACCAGTGGAGGCTTGGGGCTACCTAACTTCGCTTCTTACTACTTTGCAGCTCAACTATCGATACTCCCTAAATATCATTCAACGGAAGACATACTTTTATGGGTATCTGTTGAAGCCATTGATTGTGACCCCATTTCAGTGGCCAATCTACTATGGATACAGCCAAAGGACAGATCGCATCTGACTAATCCTGTCACAAAACATTCATTGGTTATCTGGGATAGATTTGGTAGTTCATTTAATTTACAATCAGTACATAATTCACTTCTTTCCTTTCTAGGGAATCCAGCTTTTTATCCTGCATGGACATTTCCGAAATCTTTTTCAGCATGGTCTTCTACTAATCTGACTAGATTCTATAAGCTATTATCCTCAAATACCTTTCAAACATTCCCTATGCTATGTACGAACTATGGGCTCTCAAACAATGAGATATTTCGATATCTACAAATTAAAAATTTCTATATGCCTCTTATTGGGTCAGGTTTAGCACTTAGTCAGATGTCTAAATTTGAACATATTTGTATAAGTGACCCACATGTTAAAGGTTTAATTTCATATGTGTACCAAACCCTTATTACTACCCCCAATGAGGTACTTCCATCATATTCTGTTAAATGGGCACAGGATTTGGGTCGAATATTTGACAACAATGACTGGTCCAACATTTGGTTAGCTACTAAATCATCATCTCCCAACTGTTATGCTTTGGAAACTAACTTTAAAGTTCTGGCATGATGGTACCTAGTACCAGCAAGGATTGCAAAATTTTCTCCTTCTTACCCTAATCATTGTTTTAGAGGTTGATCCTCTCCTGTTACTCATCTTCATATATGGTGGGATTGTCCGGTGGCGCAAGAATTTTGGAATAACATATTTGCAATGGCCTCTAAAGCTTTAGATATCTATATTGCCCCAGACCCAGCTATTGCACTTTTAAATCTCAAACCAGATTCACTCACACGGACACAATTCAAACTACTTGTTTATATTAATACGGCAGCTAAACAAACCATAGCTAAGGCATGGAAAACCAAAAAATTTATTGTGGTGGAAGCCAAACACAGTCTGAACAAAGCTCTCATTTTCGATAAAATGACAGCTATTGAAAACAATATTAGTAAATTTCACATGATTTGGCAACCATGGGTTAAACATTTCTTTCCTTCTGATTTTGACCAGTCATTGCTGTTCCCACAATAAAATCCTTGTGTATCACTGTTGTGCTATTGATTCATGTCATGTACGAGGTCACTACCTCGAGAGTTTTCATCTCATCCCTTTTCTTCTCTCTTTTCCTCCTTTTCTATCCCTCTTCTTCTTTTTTCTTTTATTTATGCTTTATCTTTCAAAAGTTGGTTTATTTCTCATCAACATAGAGAATCGATCTCTCTTTTAGAGGGTCTATTCTTCAAAACTTTCTTTAAATACTGGTTGTGCTGAGCTAAAGTTAACCAGGAAAAGAGTTTTACTTTTTAATTATATCTGCCCCCACCTGTGTTCACAGCTTGAACCCATTTGGGGTGGACAGGTGGTCTGGAGGCATATTTCATTAATTCTCTCATATAGTTTGTTCCTAATTGGGTTCAGTACTTATAATATTATAGTATACAATCTCTATGTTACTTATACTTTCACGTATAACATACCTAATCTATGTGATCAATACCTGATTATAACTATATTGTTAATTTACGATACTCATGTATGATGCTCGTTATGATCTGTAAACTTACCTTTTTTTTCTTGAAATTCAATAAAAAGATTTAACAAGACAAAATCCTCTCCATTATCATAACCATATCCATTCTGTCTCGGATGGGGTGCTGCGGAGGTCTTCCAGTGGAGAGCAATAACCCACAAAGTAGATATACAAACAGTATGTATAAGACATTCCTCTTTGCGGAGGATGCCTGGGATTGTCGCTCCAAGAAAACACATTGTGAGCTTTAGAGGAGTTCCAGATATTGCTGAGCAGTGGCGGCCCATCCATAGGGGAGCCCCCCCCCCCAGGCAGTCAAAAACAAATGTTAAAAACATTTTTTATTTAAACATGTCCCTTTGAGAAAAAAAAAAGAAATAAGGTCTTTATGTGCACTGTGTCCTGGTGCCGAGCGCAGTGAAATATGGGAAGCACTACATCTGTGCAATCACAAGATTGCAGACGAGGCACTTAATTTGGTGCAAAAAACTCCCTCTGTGGTGCAGTCAATGGCGCCACAGCTTCCGGCGCGATGGACTCTGCCTGCTACTTTCACTTTCATCTAGTTCCGACGTCACTCAAAGTAAGTGGCATCAGCACTTGGCTTGCCCGGTCGAACGTCCAGCCTGAGAGGATCATCAAGACAGAGGTAAGCAGATCTTGGCCCCTCCACTTATCAGCAAGTAGCAAGTACACAGTTTTCAGCTCTGGTGTTGCTTGTTGCTCAGGCAAAAGTACCTTCAGAGCTGCTGTTTGCAGCCATTATATTCTTCCACTTGGTGCTATTTGATGTACTAAAAGCAGTGAGGGTGCCTCCAGATCTGTTTGCTCCTCCAATGAATGGGGTGACTGCTGAGCTTATAGTAGAAGCAGTAGTTCCATTGTAACCCAAAATATGGTGATTCCTTATTGAAGATGTAATGCCAATCAGACAGGTGGTGACCACAAACTGTGGGTTCTGCTGCTTGGCACTGCAAGTGGTAGGAGTTACTGTCCTCTGTCCAGAGTAAGCGGCTCATGATCTGGTACAATGACAGGTCCTAGAAGTGAACCCTAGGCACCTTTCTAATGGCACTACTGTGCCCAGCGCGAGCAGCTGGTGAGCCAGTGCTGTAGATACAACTGCTGAGACTTACTGGCACTCTTCTATCCCTACTTGTGGAGGTACTGCTGCTGATAGTAGTAGTTACATAACTCCTCTGTCCTGTAGCAGCAATTTATGCAGAAGCAGACATCGGTCAGTGAGGTGCAAGCTTTAGTAGTGTTGCTATTGGCAGGTGTAGCTACAAAGCACTAGCAATCAGTCAGGCAGGTGCAGTGTTTGGGTCCTGGGCTTCTCTGCCTGCTGCTGCTAGCAGATATAGTTCCTTTGTGATCAGCTAGGCTGCTCCAGTCCCTGTACTGTAGCCTCCACTGTCTGGCACAGATGCCAATAGTAGTTTCAGAGATGCAAATATCAGTCTGACAGGTGCTGCCTCTGAAGGTATCAGATGCACAGTCTCTAGAACCAGCCTGGCAAGTGCTGTTCCTGGTAGTGGTTACAGAGTCTTCAGGACTAGGGATGGCCTTGCGGTTCGCCCGGCGGTCGGTTCACGGCGAATTTCACGTGGCGGACATATGCGTTTACATTGTGAAAGAACTTTGACCCATGATGACACATCCATCATGGGGTACAGGACAGCCAATTTAAACATTTCAGCACATGGACAATTGGACATTCCCCCATCTTATAAATAGACCTGATCTGGTGGCCGTTTTACATTCGGTCTTTTGTCAGTGTGGGGAGAGGTTGCTTTGTGGAGCAGGGACAGACTGTAGTGACACAAATCACTAGCTATTAGGTCTGCAAAAGTCTTTTTAAGGACTGGTATAGGTGTACAGTATATAGGGTTCTGGTGGTGCACTGCTGCTGACTGCTGTGCTGCTGATTGCTGAGTGCACTGCTGACCGATTCTGCATCTGTCTTTTGTCAGTGTAGGGACAGGAAACTGTGTGGAGCAGGCACAGTCAGTTTAATCACTAGCTATTACTATTAGGTCCACAAAGGTCCTTTTAAGGACTGGTATAGGTGTACAGTATATAGGGTTCTAATGCACTGCTGCTGACTGCTGTGCTGCTGATTGCCAAGTTCACTGCTGACCGATTCTGCAGCTGTCTTTTTTCAGTGTAGGGACAGCACGCTGTGTGGAGCAGGGACAGTCAGTTTAATCACTAGCTATTACTATTAGGTCCACAGAGGTCCTTTTAAGGACTGGTATAGGTGTACAGTATATAGGGTTGTACATGTATAATATACTTTCTTTCAAATATAGAAAGCCTATTATACTTGACTGCTGACCGATTCTGCAGCTGTCTTTTATCAGTGTAGGGACTGAGGGACAGTCTGCAAATCACTAGCTATTAGGTCCACAAAGGTCCTTTTAAGGACTGGTATAGGTTTACTATTTGGTGTGCAGTATATAGGGGTGTAATACATGTATAAAATACTTGCACTTATAGAAAGCATAATATAGTGCATTTCCACTGTACAGCATTGTGACTGCTGAGCGGTTCTGTAGCGATACTACAAAGAGTGACAAACGCAATAGAAAAAAGGATTATAACTGGTGTGATAAACCAGTGGCCCCCAAAAATGACAGATTGAAGTGGGGTGTTATATACCTTCTTCCACATACATACTGCACTTCTTTAGAGACTTTTGTCACAGGGTCAAAAAATGACAGGCAGAGGAAGAGGCAGGCCCTTACGCAGGGGTGTTAGGGGTAGGGCAGGAGCAACAGACTTGAGCCAAAGTGGCAAATTGCAGAAGGAGCATGCGATTACGTCAAAGAACGCACCAGACTTCGTTGAGTGGCTCATTCAGCCTTACTCTTCTGCACCCTCCTTATCCTCTCGATCTGCACCCTCTTCAGTCTCTGCTGTGTGCACCCCCAAAGACACTACCACCAACAGTGCTCTCTATCACGGTGCTGGTGTCAGTGCTCTCTATGTCGGTGCTGGTGTCAGTGCTTTCTATCATGGTGCTGGTGTCAGTGCTCTCTATCACTGTGCTGGTGTCAGTGCTCTCTATCTCGGTGCTGGTGTCAGTGCTCTCTATCTCGGTGCTGGTGTTAGTTTTCTCTATCACGGTGCTGGTGTCAGTGCTCTCTATCTCGGTGCTGGTGTTAGTTTTCTCTATCACGGTGCTGGTATCAGTGCTCTCTATTTCGGTGCTGGTGTCAGTGCTCTCTATCTCAGTGCTGGTGTCAGTGCTCTCTATCACGGTGCTGGTGTCAGTGCTCAGTCTCTATCACTGTGCTGGTTTCAGACAGTGAGGGAGATAGCAGCGGAGAAGCCAATCAGCAGGCAGTGCCAGCACCATGGCTGAGGATCAGTACTGGACTGGCACCTCCGGACCACCTCAGTGGAGCCCTGCATAGGTGGGGGTAAGGGCCAGGCAGAGGGAGGGGCTCAAGCACAGGTTGGCACACTGGGACACTGGCACAGAACTGCGCTGTCCTGACTGTGGCACTGATCATCTCCTGCACCCCCTTCATAGCCTGCCCTGACCTTGCCTCTCCTCCATGGCCTTCATGCGCTCCTGAATTGTCAAAATTTCACAGATAAAAAAAGAATGCTTGTCGTTGTCGATCCCAGATTCACTTAATACTTTTGTTATGTCAGTGTCCATGTTGTGGGACTATGTGTGCACAGCTAGTAAGTATTTTGTGGCTGAAAATATGACCTGTAGGTTTTTAAGGTTCGCCTGCCATTAAAGTCAATGGGGTCAGCCGCGAACTTTGCGGTTCGCAAACATTTGGCCGCGTTTGCGGTTCGCGTTTGCAAAACGTCCCGTCCGAAGTTCATCCATCACTATTCAGGACCAATCTGGCAGGTGCTGCCCCTGGTGCCCCTGATGATGACATCTCATGCCAGGGTAATTAGATAGCACAGAGAATTCATGAGTTTCATAAATACAGATCAATGAGCAGCAAATGGATAATCAAGCAAGGGGGGACTGGAAGCATGCATTGCAATAGACTGTGCAAGCTCAATGCAATAGGCTTTCCTGGCTGAGCAAGGCGGACTGCCTTCACTTGATATCTAGGTCAGCAAAAAGTTGGTGCCAGATGGTGTCAGAATTGACCAATGGGGTCTGCATGCCACAGCTCTAACTGTATACAATATGTAAAATCAATAGCATCCTCAGACACTACCTGCATACTGCATGTTTCCCCAAGTGCTTGCATGGGTTCCTTCTTACGCTCTAAAGACATGTTGATAGATCAATTGGCTCTAGTATGTATATGAATGCAGTCATGGCTTAGTTGCCAGCACTCGTTCTGATGTGCAGAGCCCTGTGTATAATGTGCAGCCTGGTATATGATGTGTAGAGCCCTGTGTATAATGTACAGCCTGGTATATGATGTGTAGAGCCCTGTGTATAATGTGCAGCCTGGTATATGATGTGCAGAGCCCTGTGTATAATGTGCAGCCTGGTATATGATCTGCAGAGCCTTCTGTATAATATGCAGCCTGGTATATGATGTGCAGAGCCCTGTATATAATATGCAGCCTGGTACATGATGTGCAGAGCTCTGTGTATAATGTGCAGCCTGGTATATGATGTGCAGAGCCCTGTGTATAATATGCAGCCTGGTATATGATGTGCAGAGCCCTGTGTATAATGTGCAGCCTGGTATATGATGCAGATCGGGTAAAATTTTGTAGTGGGTCGGATGTAGTTCTCATGCCATAGTTTGGAGACCCCTAGTCTATACTTCCTTTCAAGTGTGCAATCTAAAGGGAAATAGGGCCCAGGGCCCCAAATGCTTTTTAGGACAATAACTTGCATATTAGCCTTCAAAATTGGCACTTTTGATTTTGACCGTTCGAGACCCGTAGACTTTAATAGGGTTCTAAAGTTCACGCGAAGTTTAGGTATGTTCACAGGTTCTGGTGTGAACCGAACCGGGGGGTGTTCGGCTCATCCCTACTTTGGATGATTGAGATTTATATAGAATGTGTTTGGAGAACCTGGGCTGTCTGTTTTGCAACATGGATCTATTGATATCTTGCTGTAGTTTGTCAATAAAGGATTTAAGGATTGGCAACACCAGATTTATATTTATACTACCTGGCAGGGCAATTAAAACATTTAAGAACATGGGTAATGCAGGAACAAGAAACGAGGGTGGAGGAATATTTTCTAAATAAAATGCAGGTAGGAAACCTATTGATAGGCCCAGAATTAACAGATTTAAGAAGGGTCGGAGTAAAAATCCCCCTTCTAAAACTGGCTAGATCAGTTTGGAAGGAGGCAAAAAGACTGATGGGATTTAACTATACCCCCCCCCCCCCCCCCAGAAACTGCCCTATGGAACAACCCAACATTAGAAGAATTAGAAACGTTTGAAAATAGCAAATCCTGGAAACAGAAAAAAATAAAAACTATTGGCCAGATATATAATAATAATATAATAGTGCCATATGAGAATATGTGTAAACAATATGACCTCCAAAGTAAACAGTTTTATAGGTATTCACAGTTCAGACATGTATTACAGGTGCAGTTTGGAAGAAAGGAATTACAATTTTCTAAATATCCTCTTATAGGCATCTTGAGATCACATGGACCAAAGGGATTGATATCCAAATTATACTCACACCTACTACAGAGCAAAACAAGTGGAGAACCGGTGGGAGTAAGAGAGAAATGGCAGGCAGTTATTCCAGATATGAGTGATCAGGAGTGGGATGAAATATGTTCCTCCCACCTGAAAGTATCCCCAGCAATGAATAACAAAATAATACAATTAAATATAATACATCAGACATACCTGGCCCTGAATAGATTGTATAGGATGAGGAGGATGCCCATCCCAAACTGCACAAGATGTGGGCAGGGAGGGGTGGATTTCCTTCACTTGATGTGGCAGTGTGGGAGCATAGGTATTAATAAGTAAGTAATAAGTATTGATAACAGGTGGCCAAGAAAGTAGGTAAAGTTTTAAATAAAACTATTAAGACCACAGTGGAACTATGCTTATTGGGAATCTTGAATGAAGAAAGAGGGTGTAGATATACTAAGATATTTTTGCAAAAAGTATTGTTCCTGGCACAAAAACAGATAGTGGTAAATGGATCCAGCCAAACCCACCAACAATAAGTCAGTGGATGAGGGCGGTAAACCAAGTTGTACCACAGAAGAGAAAAATGTATGAACAAAGGAGAATTGTTCAGCAATATGAAAAGATCTGGGCAAAATGGAATAGATCATATTTAACAACGGATGCAGGAAGACTTTAATATATATTATATAATACGGTGAATAAAAAGATGAAGGAAATAGTGAGTATAAGATGGATAAGTGGGAAAAATTAGATGTAAGAGTGAATGGATATAAAAAAAGGAATATATGTTAATAATTGGAAGTAAATAAGATGTATAAATTATGTATTTTTTTCATTTAATTCATTTTTATTCATTTATAATATAGTTATTACACAAGCAGTAAAAAAAATAAAAATGTAAGAAATACAGCTTTGCAATACATGGTATAGTACTTTAGAGTGCATAGTGTCATTATGTTCCCTACCCACCCGCTTTCTCCCTCCCAACCCTCTGCCACCCACACTTTTCCCTCACACCACCCAAACTTTTTTTTGGTTCAATAATTTTTATTCAAGAAATTTTCATAGTTTAACAACAACATAGGGTTACAGATTGATTGTTACATATTACATAGAAAAAGAAAAAAAAAAAAAAAAGAAAACAAAAGCGCAATTGACAATCTTGATAACAAAAGAGGACAATGCCAATTGTAGAGGCAAAAGTATACGCATATCCAGACCATATACAGTGTTAGTTCCTTCCGTTGCTGAGTGAGTGACCTTATTTGCTAACATTCTTAGCTCTCCCGCCCCATGGGCGCCCCAACTGGGAACTAGCTGCACCCAAGAGGCAAGAAGGCCTGATCTCCGGTCAACCATAAGTCAGAAGGCCAAAGTGGGCAACGCCTAGATATAGACTGCCTAATAGTACCAGAAACGAGAGACATGCAATAATGCAGTAACCCAAAATAAAAACTAATATAAGTAATGGGGGGAGGCGGAAGGAATAGGGATTCGGAGCTGTAAAAGGGCTCGGGGAGAAGGGGAGTCTGTCCTATGAGAGAGACCTTTTAGAAAATGCATGCAAAGACTGTTCTTACAACAATTTGTGAGATTCGTACCAATCTACCCAAGGTTGCCAATCTTTCAAGAATGCTGCCCTTTTCCCTGAGTTAGATGCCAATGCTAGCTCATATGTGTAGTGAATAGACAGGGTCCACAGAGCCACCCGCAGATCCGGTGGCTCTGGCGATTTCCAAACTCTAAGAATAGTTAGTTTGGCTGCTAAAAACAAATGGGTTGTGAATTGCCTAAACTGTGGTGGAATGTCCTAAATGCCTACATTCAATAACACAAGGGAGGGGGGGTGTGGTAATGTCATGCCAGTTACCTGATGGAATATCTTAAGAGCCTCTGTCCAAAACCCAGCCAACTTACTACATTCCCATAAAACATGGATCAAAGTACCACTTTGGGAGCACTTTCTCCAACAGAGGGGAGAAACAGAGGGGCTAAACTTAGAAATACGACGTGGGGTTAGGTACCATCTATGTATGATTTTGTGCGAAAGTTCCCATAGGGAGGTACATTTTGTAGCTGAGTGTGTATATTGGATAGCTTTGCTCCATTGTGTATTGGAAATGGGGATACTTAAATCTCTTTCCCATGCTAGCATAGATTTGGTTTTTTGGAATACTGTTTTATCCTGTAAGCTATTGTAAAATAAAAAGATGCCGCCTCTACACCTTTCATTAGTAGTTAGATATTTCTTAACTTTCCAATGTAGTTCATAAGGTGATATGGTGGTACTATTGAGGAGCGATTTGACTCGTGCATATGAGAGGAATTCCATGTGGGGTAATCCGTACTCCTCTTGCATAGCTACAAAAGACTTAATCGCACTGCTGCTGTATAAGTCACGTATCCACAGGATTCCCGATTTGAACCATCTATCCAAGGACAAATCTGGAATCAAAAGTGATAGAACCCGGAGAGGGACATGCATAACCGAGGTTGGACCTTCTATTGGTTTGTGCAACGTTAAATATTTCCAAGCCTGTTAGGGAGGCAACCACAGGGAGCGGGACATCCCTTGGGGCCTGTGACATATATGGGTAGGCCATAACGTAGTTAGAAAGATTTCCACCCGGTACAGATGTCTGCTCTAGTTCACCCCATAGCGAAGAGGGATGGGCAACCATCCAATCCTTGATCTGTGCTAGGACAGCCGACCTGTAGTAGTCTGCTATCACTGGTAGGCTCATACCTCCCGCTTTCCTAGACCTAGTCAAGTTACCGAATGCGCACCTTGCCCTTCTACCTTCCCAAAGAAATTTCAATAATAGTGATTGTAGTCTCGCAAAGAAGGATTTGTTGACTGGGATTGGGACAGTGCGAAATATGTAAAGCAACTGCGGTAGGATTTGCATTTTAAACGCCGCCAAGCGACCCGACCATGAGAGAAAGTGCTTTTTTAAGGTTTGAAATCCTAACAGCAGTTTATTTTCTAGTGGTAGATAATTGGCTTTGAAGAGATGGTCAGGACAGGAAGTAAGTGTAATCCCTAGATAAGAGATCCCAGAGTCCTGCCATATAAAAGGATAAGTATTTTGTATATAGTGTTTCTCTTGTAGAGATGTGCCTAAGTCTAGGTTATAGGATTTAGTGTCATTGACTTTGTAGTGTGAGATCTTGCTATATTGAGTCAGAAGAGCCGTTGCATGGAGTAGGGAGTTCTTTGGGTGTGTAAGCATAAGTATCACGTCATCAGCGAACAAACTGATAACGTGTTTACGGCCTTTTACATTAAATCCCTGTATATTGGGGTCTTGCCTGAATTTCGCGGCCAGGGGTTCCATAAGCATATTAAAAATTAAAGGGGACATTGGACATCCTTGTGGGGTACCGTTCATAATGTTAAAGGGCTTTGACAATATTCCTGAGGTATATACTCTAGCTGAGTGTGAAGTGTAGAGTGCAAGTATAGATGTGAGGATGTGGCCCCCAAAGCCAAACTTCTCCAATACCTTGGCCAAGTAGACCCAGTGGACCCTATCGAACACCTTCTCTGCATCCAGCGCCAGGAGCAGAGAAGGCGTTCGCTGTCCTTTTGCTAGACTGATGATGTCAATGACTTGCCTGGTGGCATCTGAGGTCTGTCTGCCCTTTGTAAACCCTGATTGATCTGGATCTATTAACGTAGGCAAAATTGACATCAGTCGTAAAGCTAACATTTTGGCATACAATTTCAAATCATTATTCAATAACGATATAGGCCTAAAGTTCTGAGACACGTCAGGAGCTTTACCAGGCTTAGGCAGAGTTACTATAATTGCCTCCAGCATTTCTGAAGGGAAGAGAAACGAGGCAGCGGCACCTTGGAAGACCAGTTAGCCCGTCGGGACCAGGGGATTTGTTATTCGGTAAAGATGTGATAGCTTTAAATATTTCGTCCACTGTAAAGGGCAGGTTTAGCTCATCCAAATGAGAAGGACTTCGTTTAGGTATGTTCACTGTCGCCAAAAAATTATCAATATCAACCCCAGAAGGCTGCGGGGTAGACACGTCATCAGCCAGGTTATATAAGGACGCATAATAATCGCTAAAGGAGTCTGCAATTTTCTGGGGATCCTGCTCTTTAGCGTTAGATGTTGGATCAATCAAATAGGGAATTTTGGATTTGAAGCGCTGTCCCCGCAGTCTACGGGCCAAGGCTTTACCCGCCCTGTTACCAGTAGAATAGAAGGACAACTTCAGTCTTTTTTCCTTTTGTTCAAATTTTTGTAATAAGAAAAGTCTAAGATCATGACGTAAGTTAGTAAGTTTAAAATGAAGGTCAGGGGATGGATGTGTTTTGTGTAAGCCCTCTAGGGCTTCGATATTTTTCAAAAGCTTGTCTAATCGCCGCTGCCTCTGCCTCTTCGCTCTAGCCCCTAATTGAATAAAAATGCCACGAATATATGCCTTGTGAGTGTTCCACACCGTAGACGGTGTGACGCCAGGAGTGGCGTTGAGGCGAAAAAATTTGGAGAGGTGGCTTTACAGTACGGACTTAGTGTGAGGATCTTGAATTATGTGGGCATTCGCTCTCCACAAATAAGTGGTGGATGCGAGGTTGTTATCTGCAACCTGGACCAGAACTGAAGCGTGATCTGACCATGATATCGCATTAATTTTGGTCTTGGAGAATTTTTGCAGAAGCCACCTGTCCGACAAAAACAAGTCAATTCTACTGTAGGAGCGATGCCTGTGAGAGTAGGAGTAGTCCCTCTCACAGGCATGTCTACAACGCCAAACATCATACAATTCATTAGATCTCAAGAAATCAGCTAAAGATAACATTCTTTTGGAGGAAGTGGCAGTAGAACCCACCTTTGGGTCCGGGGTAATATTAAAGTCCCCACATAACAGCAATGCTCCTTCCTTCACTTTACGTACTTTATTCATAAGATTATTTAGAAAATGTATCTGGCGAGCATTGGGAACATATACATTAACCAATGTGTATCGATGATTATTGATGTCACAAATCAATATGAGAAACCGACCATTAGGGTCCATGATTTGCTGATACAACTGGAAGGAAATCGAGTCCCTGATTGCAATCATGACCCCTCTCTTTTTCTCCTGCGCATTTGCATACTAATAGTGTTGAAATCCTTTGGATGTACATTTGGGAGGTGCGTCTTTGGGAAAGTGCGTCTCTTGTACACATAGAATGTTGCAATGCGACGACTGGGCTTCAGACCAAAGAGAGAACCTCTTAGCTGGATGATTGAGCCCGTGGGCGCTAACCGATAAAATGGTGACTGGCATGATCTTCAGAAATGTTAAAGCTCAGAAGTAAGACTCGTGTGTACTCGCTTATACCAGCGGCCTAAAGCCTTCTCAATGATGGGTAGAGATATGGAATATCCCAGTAGCAACGTTCTTCCGTTGATTCCTTAGCCAGGGAGAGGACAGGATATAGAACAATGAGGTCTCTTGAAGGTAATAAGTGCATTGACAGCTCCTGAAACAAGAAAGGGAAGGGAAGGGAAAACAACACCAACAGTGTTGAACAAATAGTTAAAAGGAGGTAAAGATGTGATAGCTTTAAATATTTCATCACAACCCGTGTGCAGAATGTATCCGCTCAAGATAATGGGGTAATTGGACCAGCAAGAGGCTCCTGTGTGCGGGGCCCACTAGGTAGGCTGCGCCTTGCAGCCTCCAGGCCGCTGGAAAAGAAATAGGTAGCTGCTGCCAGGTGTGCATTATTCATGAGGTAAATTCTTTGGAATGTCAGGCATAGGTGAGTTTAACGAATCCTCCAGAAGTATCTGCCATGACTTGAGGAGTTGAAGGCCTTTGGTAGGCGAGGAAATTATATAATTAGTCCCCTCCTTGTGCACAATCAGTTTGGTGGGGAACCCCCATTTGTAGCTAATCCGGTGGTTTCGCAATACTTTAGTGATGTTGTTAAAATTTTTGCGAAGTTGCAGGGTATGCTGCGAAAGATCCGCATAAAACTGGAGACCTGAAAAGTCTGTATTATGGTGTTCCCCCTTTCTCGTCATCTGCATTAAATGATCCTTCGTTTGATAAAAATGCATGCGAAGCAAAACGTCTCTGGGCACATGAGCTGGTATAAAGGTAGGCTTTGGGATGCGGTGTATCCGATCAATAGATATCTCAATGGGTGTGAGATCTGGCATGAGAGTAGATAGCAGTTTTGTGACATAGGAACGCAGATCAGCTTCAGCTATTGACTCAGGGATACCCCTCAGTTTAACATTGTTCCTTCTGGCCCTGTCTTCTAAGTCAGCTAATTTTGCTTTTACCCAGCCTTGCTCTTCTTCCACTGTATCATGTGCATCGATCAAATCATTGATCGTGGAGGCATATTCCCCCATTTTAGTCTCTATATGGTCCACCCTTTGTCCCATATCTTTTAGATCAGTGCCAAAACTTCTCATGCAGGCCATCATATCAGTATGTAAAGAGCTGTGCAGAGAAATGAGCATGACTTTGAGGGTTGTATCAAGGACAGGTTGATTAGTGGTTGGAAAAGTCATAATGGAGTCAGGGAGTTCCCTGGTATCTTCCTGTGAATCAATGGGAGAGCTCACCTCGGCATGTTGCGATGTCTCCACGCCTTCCCTTCTGCTCCTCGCCTTGGCCGGGCTTCCACTCGATGGGGTGGATGCCTGAGAGTCTGGGTGCCACCGTTCAGGGCCTAGTATCAGCCCTCCGCTGCGCTCCGGAGATGCGGAGGGATGGCGTGGAGTGGAGGATGCGCTGGCGCCATCTTGGGCCTGCTGGCCTGGCGGCTGTGAAAAGTAAGCCGTCGGTTTCCTGGGCTTTTTGTCCGCTCGTTTCCGCCTGGACATGGTTGGTGGGTTTCCCCGACCTAGAACGACGCTCAGGGGATAGTTAATACTGCCTCTGAGCTCCGTTGTCCCGCTGTGTGCCGGAGCTCCCGAGCTACACGTCCATCTTGGCTGAGATCAAGCCACGCCCCCCACACCACCCAAACTTTTAAGTATATTTGAATTCTGTTGTTTACACATTCATCAAGGAGCATGGAGAGATGGGTGAAGCCTCTCCCAGGGGTCAAGAAGAGCTATCGGAGCAATGGGCTTTAAAGATCCTCCAAAGTCACGGGTTGGGAGCGATAGGGGGAAGAAGAAGAGAAAAGAAAAAGTTTTTTTCCCTTTTTTAAAAAAAAAGGGGGGTTTTCCTTCTCTTCCCTTCCCCCTCCCTCCCCTCTCCCCCTCCCCCCCCTCCCCACGCTACCCACTCCCCTCCTATGGAAGGTGCCCCAACTCGTCCAACCAGGGTCACCACATTCTTTGAAACTTCCTATAATTACCCTGTCTGATATATGTCACTTTCTCGTTCCCAATTGTTGAGTTTATGGTCTCAACTCAGTTCTCCACAGTCGGGGGGTTGTGTACCTGCCATTTTTGTGCAATTAGTTTTCTCGCCTGGAATAGGCATCTTAGGACTACTTCCATGGTATCTTTTGGGGCTCTACCCCCCTCCATACCCCCCAATAGGCAAGTCTTGGGTGTCGGTTCTATTGCAGTCTTGAAAGTTTTGTTTATCCTATCTACTATCTCTACCCAGTTTCTAAATAGCTTCGGGCATTTCCAAACCATATGGATGAAATCCCCTGATGCCCTACACCTAGGGCAGTGGTCATCTAGTTGCCGCCCAAATTTGAGCATTTTTTAAGGGGTATAATATACCCTATGTATTAAGAACAGGTGAGATACTTTCTGTGAGGGGGAGATTGAGACCAATGTTCCACGTTTAAGAATCCTATCCCACTCTTCTGTGGTCATTACCCCCACATCTCTCTCCCATCCCTCTCTGCTCCTGGAGGGTCCTGCTCTATTTATTGTTCTATCTTCCAGTATAGTGTATATCTCAGAGATTAATCCTTTAGATGTATCTGAATTGATTACTTTTGCTAGGATGGGTATCTGGGTCCATTCAATTGTCTGCGACCTAAACTGCGCCTGAATAGCATGTCTGATTTGAAGGTATTTGTAAAATGTGTTATTTGGTATATTAAATTCCTGTTTTAGTTCTCGGAATAATTTCATGACATTGCCCTCATATAATTGGCTTAGTCGATTGATTCCCCGCCTCTCCCATTCCACAGATCTCTCTATGTCCCTTACTTCCGCTAAATTTCTATTGTTCCACAAAGGGGCAACATCTGATATCCCTCTGTATCCCAGCAATGCCTTATTTCCCTGCCATACTTTGGCAATTAGTTTTATCGTCAGACATCTATATGTAAATGAATCTGCTTCTAAGACCTCCAGATTATGCGGGGCCCCATTATCATCATCTTGTCTCTGGAGTTCCCTCCACCAGAAGCTCCACATCCCCCTAGATGCTGGAGTTGAGATGCAAGGAAATATGACCTTGGGTGTGGGACCGCCATGCCCCCTTCTTTGGTCGGCAGCTGCATAGTTTGTAAACTAATTCTAGATTGGCCCTTTCTCCAAATCAGATCCCTAAACAGGGATTCTATTCTTTTAAACCACTTTTGGCCTATTCAGATTGGAGAATTGTGAAAGAGATATAGTACTTGGGGTAACCATATCATCTTTATTAAGTTGCAGCGTCCTGCTACCGATAGTGGAAGTCGACACCAAGGGGGTTATTTACGAAAGACAAATCCATTTTGCACTTGGAAGTGCAGTTGCTCTCAAGGGATAGATCTGAAATGAGTGGAAGCTCTGCTGTTGTTATCATCCAATCATGTGCAAGCTAAAATTCTGTTTTTTATTTTCCTTACATGTTCCCCTCGGATCTACAGCGACTTTACTTTCAAGTGCACTTTCAGTGCAAAGTGGATTTTCCTTTAGTAAATAAAGAGATGAATTCCCATTGGGGTTTTCAGGCAGCGGCAAGAAGCAAAAAAATGAATATATAAAAGTATGTTTATTTTGTTTGTTCAAAGGGCATAATCGCCATCATAGATTCAAAATTCGGACTCTAGTACATGTCGTTACAGCATATCAATGGATAAAAGATACATGCATCACTTGATACAAAAGTAATTGCAAGAACAATTTACAAATACAGCAATTTTTCAAAAACTACAGAAAACACCCCTGCTACCCCAATGCATTTCGACCTTCAGGATCTTCTTCAGGGGGGGACAGAGCCAAAGAGGGGTGATTTAATTATGTATTCTGCAAACAATCAAAGGAAAAAAATAAAAATCAATTTTAAAAAAAGAATTGCAAAAACATTTTTTTATATCAAAAAATGAATTGGTTATCATAACTTGTCTTAGTATTCGCAGTAATATTTACCCGTTCCACCAAATTATTACTGTTCAACCAGAGACTTTCATTAGGATCTGTAAAAAAGTTTGTGTCTTCTCTCAAAGGATCATCTTGGGTCTGCTGCCCTGCTGTTTTAACCCACTCCACCCACCCACCGGAATTGGGGGGGGGGGGGAGAAGGGGAAGGCCTCATGGGGGCACCAATCACTGACTTACAAGAATTGACAGTTACTGGAGTTTCCCCCAGGGGAACCAGAGGAACAGGAGGGAAGGTTCGTGGCACACCGTAGGTGGCCACACCTAGAAATAATAAGATATAGAATAAGTGTTTCACATATAGGTATTGTGATATTGTACGAATTAAATATATTAGTATCTAAATAATTATAGATAATTAATTGCCTAGGTACTATGCATTTGTGCAAGGGCAGTTATTAATAAAGTAATGTGTGTAAAATCGTCACTGTGATGATCATCTTTATTGTTGGGTAGTGTTTTTCCTTAATGAATGGTTTGCAACTTGTGCAAACAGACCTGTGTGTAAAAAAAAAAAAAAATATATATATATATATATATATATATATATATATATATATATGAAAACAAAAAACTAAAATGAGTGCGTGTGCTTAAACCACTAACCTCATATTTATATACGGGTGTGTATGTGCTGGTATGAAGGGTCATTATTGTGTGAGAGAAAAAAAAAATTCTCGATCATCTTCTCCTCAGCTAAATTCGAATCCAAATCAAAGGGGACGGGAAAGCCAGAAAAGAAGCAGAAACAACAGAAGCTCCTTTGAACAGGACCATAAAAAACACACAATAGATACGACCAATGAAAATTTTCCACTGCCATCCCGAGAGGGTGGGTCTTTGCAAACAGGGTTAGGTGAATCGATTTCGTCTCTTTCAGATGCTACCTTTGTAAGGATTCCCCCCCCCCCCCCCCCCAATATTTCGGAACGTGCAACCACACAAACGACTTTAAACTTTACCCGGGGAGTGCACTCCCCATTAAACAATCAATTAGGAAGAGGGATGGAAACTCACTTGAGTCATCCTTGACTCAATCCCAAAATGTAATTAATTTATCATCTCAGACGATTACAGAAGCAGAGACTAGACTATTGTGTAAAGGTCTCAGCTTTTGTCCTGAACAAAACTTTTTTGAGCTTGTCACTGATTTGGATCTTTTTGCAAGAAAATTGTTGCTAAAATGCCAATATGCACCGCAACAAAGTAATGAAATTGATCAGGAAGATTGGTCCAAATATTCCATGCGTGAATTTAAAGCACTTTGTGATTTGACATTATTGTACAATGAGAACAATACGGTAGATCTCATTGATCAATTAGACTTAGAAGCCTTACTAGCTGACACAAATCAACATAATCCGAATTCTACACTTTGTTTGAAAAAACCTTCATCTAAATTTCCACCTTTAAATACTAATTCCAGTGTTCACACTTTTGTTAAACAAGTATTGAGAGACATTGCGAAAATTCAGCGCGGTCGTTATACCGCAAGGAATCTATCAGCCCATGAGAGTAAGGCACTATTAACATTACAATAAAAAAAGACTGTCACAATCAAACCGTCGGACAAGGGTGGAAATGTAGTTTTTGATGGACAATGCTGCATATCGCTCTATGTGCCGACAAATTCTTGATAATAAGGAATGGTATAAAATCACACAAGTAAGATACATAGAAAAATCATATTGTAATTTCTATGATTTAATAGATACAGCCTATAAAGAGGCAACTATTGATAAACAATTGTATGAATACATTAGAACACGACATCCAAAAATGCCAACCTTTTACAGTATTCCAAAGGTCCACAAGGGTCTTGGTGACCTTACGGCACGCCCTATAGTGTCAGCAGAGGCGGCTCTAGGTTTTGTGAGGCCTTAGGCAAAACTTAGACATGAGGCCCTCTCAATAAAAATGAATACTACATTGCAATGTACAGTGTAAAATTAACTGATTGCAATCCACCCATGACCAGTCCCTCCAAAGATTCTAGCATGTTATTGGATCATATCACACCAGTGAGCTCACCCCCCCCCCCCCCCCCTTCACAGGCTGTGCTCTGCTCTCCCCTGGGTGTGTCTTGTCAGCAGATTGCCATTTGTGAGTGGCACATAGAGATAACATTGACAGCTCGAGGTGGCAGCGCCATCCTTCTTCCCGAGGCTAGGCTCTCCCCTCCAGTGGTGTAGCGTGGGCTGTCAGTGTTTGGGGCAAGGCAAGTCATTTGAGCTCCCTAACCGTGGACTTTTAGCTCCGGTCTGGTCACATGATCCACTGAGTCAATCAGTATTGGCTGCAGGGGAGAGGAGAGTGCACTTGACAATCACTGGTAAAGCCTGGAGCAGTGACATCACCCACAGGTTCCCATGTCCCATCTGTTGTTGGCGGTTGTATGGTCACATACCTCAGAATCCTTAAACTTTAGGTGCTCCATTATGCAAATCTTGACCAGCCACTGTTGTAGAACGCTTGGGCCTGAACTCCCCCTTACTGGTAAAGGAGGCCATCCATCAAATTTATAAGCCAATAACAACCATTGGAGCCTTACCACTTCCTCTGGCTGGTCTAGATCTGTATATGATAGAGTTCTTGGGGAGTCAGGTCTCCTGAATTTTCCACCAGGTAGATAAGAGGAATGCAGCACCTATAGGGCCTTTTTCATGCCCTGAGATAGTTTGGAAGGCTTAAAGAGTAAGTTCACCATTTCACACAAAATTAAAATCTGAACTAACTTCGAGTGTCCTGGCCACCCCTCTAGACCTCGCTGTTCATAGTGTCTATGAGACCCCATGCTTACGGTGTAGAGGTCCATGGTCTTTACACAATACATGGTCCTGGAGGAGGAGGGGGGGGGCAGAGGAAGGGAGGGAGAGGTCAGAGAAAGGGAGGGGGGAGAGAGGGCAGAAAGGGGGAGAGAGAACTGAGGTAATCAGAGAGAGGGAGGGGAGGGAGAGAGGACAGAGAACGGGAGGAAGAGGACAGAGAGTAGACAGAGGGGGGAGACGAGGAGAAGGAGGGGGGAGAAAAGACAGGGGGCAGAGAGGGGGAGGGGAGCGAAGGAGGAGAGAGGATGGGGGAGAGAGGATAGAGAGGGGGAGGTGAGAGTGAACAGATGGAGGGGGGATAGGATAAAGAGAGCGGGGAGAGGAAAGAGTACACAGAGTGAAGGGGGATAGAGAGAGGGTGGGGGGGGGGAAGCAGAGCGGACAGAGATGTGGGAGAGGATAGAGAGAGGGAAGGGACAGGAGAGGATAGAGAGGGGGGAGGTGAGAGTGAACAGAGGGAGGAGGAGGAGGATATAGAGAGTGGGCAGAAAGGGGGGGGGTAGAGAGAGGGTGTGAGGAGATCAGAGTGGACAGAGGGAGGTGGGAGAGGGGAGAGAGAGAGGGAGAGAGAGGATAGAGAGAGGGAAGGGAGAGAGGATAGAGAGAGGGAGAGGATAGAGAGAGGGGGAGGAGGGAGAGGAGAGGGAGGGAGAGAGGATAGAGAGAGGGAGGGGGAGAGGATAGAGAGAGGGAGGGGGGAGAGGACAGAGAGGAGGAGAGGACCGAGAGGGGAAGAGGTTGAGGATAGAGAGAGGGGAGGGAGAGAGGATAGAGAGAGGGGAGGGAGAGAGGATAGAGAGAGGGGAGGGAGAGAGGATAGAGAGAGGGGAGGGAGAGAGGATAGAGAGAGGGGAGGGGGGAGAGGATAGAGAGAGGGGGGGGAGAGGATAGAGAGAGGGGAGGGGGGAGAGGATAGCGAGAGGGAGGGGAGAGAGGATAGAGAGAGGGAGGGGAGAGAGGATAGAGAGAGGGAGGGGAGAGAGGATAGAGAGAGGGAGGGGAGAGAGGATAGAGAGGGAGAGAGGATAGAGAGAGGGGAGGGGAGAGAGAGAGGATAGAGAGAGGGGAGGGGAGAGAGGATAGATAGAGGGGAGGGGAGAGAGGATAGAGAGAGGGGAGGGAGAGAGGATAGAGAGAGGGAGGGAGAGAGGATAGAGAGAGGGGAGGGAGAGAGGATAGAGAGAGGGAGGGGGAGAGGATAGAGAGAGGGGGGGGAGAGGATAGAGAGAGGGGAGGGGGGAGAGGATAGAGAGAGGGAGGGGAGAGAGGATAGAGAGAGAGAGGGGAGGGAGAGGATGGAGAGTAGGGAGGGGAGAGAGGATAGAGAGAGGGAGGGGAAGAGAGGATAGAGAGGGAGAGAGGATAGAGAGAGGGGAGGGAGAGAGAGAGGATAGAGAGAGGGGGGGGGAGAGAGGGAGAGGGAGGGGAAGGGAGGGGGGAGAGAAAAGAGAGGGGAAGGAGAGAGGATAGAGAGAGGAGGGAAAGAGGAGAGAGAGAGGGGAGGAGAGAGGATTAGAGAGAGGGGAGGGGGAGAGGATCGAGAGAGGGGAGGGGGGGGAGGATAGAGAGAGGGAGGGAGAGAGGATAGAGAGAGGGAGGGGAGAGGATAGATGGAGGGAGGGGAGAGAGGATAGAGAGGGGAGGGGAGAGAGGCTCGAGGGGGAGAGGATAGAGAGCGGGGGAGAGGGAGAGGATAGAGAGAGGGGAGGGAGAGACAGGGGGGGGATAG